>NC_056735.1:1306026623-1306326623 GCF_019279795.1 Protopterus annectens | reverse complement strand
GAGCCAGGCACAGAATATGGTGACAAGGAGCTCCTTTAGCATACTGTGCATGTTCCGGCTTATGACATACAGAGGGGGGGAGGGGAAGTACCTTGGGAAATATTAATTATGTTCTTTTTATTTATAATTACTTCTTTGACGTTGTGACAGGATAATGCTACGGCATTAAACATTACAACAGTGTGCTTAAATGCTGTTAGTAGAAGTGATGAATTATTTTTTGAAGTATTTAAAAGTGCTCCTTACCAAGGAAAATAAGTGGCTGCTAAGTGTTTAATTTTAATCATAGTGTGGCAGTGATTTTTTTTAAAGATATGATCATTAATCTTGTAATTGTTAGTGATTAAAAAATGCATGCAGCTGATATAGGTGTTTCCAAAAGGTTTACTTTCACTGACTACAGTATAAAACAAAATGGATATCATTCCAAAGTCAACTTCAAAAAATGTTTCAGGCTAAAAAAAGTATTTTTTTCTTATTTAAAGGCAGGAAAGAAAGTCAAAATTGAGCAGAAGTATTCACTTGAGAATATGCAGTCATGCAATGAGCAGTACTGAAATGAGAAAAAATGGCAATAGCATGAGGTAATGCTCCTGTTATATGTGACAGGTACTCCCTAACAGCTACTGAGCAGCACCAAATCACCATTGTTACCGTGCACAGAACATGTTTGACTTCTTGAAAGTCAGGCTGAATGATGACAGATGTTTGTGAGCATAACTCCACACACACAAGTGCAAGGCCAGGAACTGCAAACCCTGCAGCTTTTTAAAATAAATGTTATTGGTAAATAAATACATCAAGTATTGCAACTCACTGTAATGCCAATAAAGTGGTATTGCTGGGGGGGGGGGGTGCCTCCCACATTCCTGTTACTTACATATACTTAACTTCTCAGAGTACAAGGAATATTCCTAGGTACCACAACCAAAGAATTACTACCCACACACACACACACACTTTTTATGCTGTCTGTTATTGTTCAGGTGTGTCCTTGTACTGTCAATGGGAACACACGCACATGTTATGAATACTGCTATATGTGTCTGCCGTGAAGAAAGACCTGGGATTCTGAGATAGGTTTCCATAACTTCATACAAAAGTTGCAGGGCACAGGGCAAACCAGGCCTGCATACACCATGCACAGAAGCTCAAGGTTTTAGAAACAGATGCTTGGGAAGGCAGAAACAGAATGTAATTAGATGTTTCACCCACTGCAAAATGTACCATGAAGTTAGTTCTAGGGCTGACCTCATGGGATAAACATTTTCTAAAGTATGTGTTCCTACTACTGCAGGCAGTTTACTCTAAGATACTGAAACAGAAGAAGGCAATTCCAACCAGATTAATAACAAATGGAAAAGTACAGTTACACAAAAACTTCATCATAAAGTTGATCTGCATGAACTGACATCAAAAGGTCTTCAATTTTTCACTCTTCACACTACCAGACGGGTGGGATAAACAAATTCACTCCATTTCCTTATTGGACTCGTGTCATTCTTTTGTCTGCCTGACATCTATGACAATAAGTACACAACAACAGGAAGGGGATCTATGCCCTTAGTTTAAAAACAGCAGGGGCAGAATTACAGGAGCACTGAAAAAGACAGCAGTCTGAGATGCAGAGTGAGATGTTGGTCTCTTCTAACTGCATTCTATTGCATTCTTAAATACCTTAACCATCTTGCATGAAATGCAGCTAGAAGGGTATTTGGCAAAGTATGGCAAGAGAGGTGGCAAACATGAGTGGATGATACTGGGAAGCAAAGGAGAAAAGACAGTGAAGCCCAGCCTGAATACAGACTGCATGGCTAGAAAACACTAAGTTGATAGGTATGTGGTCTATTCCAGGTCATAACATCAGAACTCTCCTAGACAATAACCTTCCAAAAGTAACTAATAGAGCTGGCTCCTGGTAGAAGAGGATGTAAAAGTCTAGCACACTTTGTTCACTAGGGTATAACACAAAGCAACAAAGAATGTCTAGTGAAAAATTAACCCTTCCTACAAGAAGCAGCAAAAAAAAAAAAAAAAAAATATGTGTGTGTGTGTGTGTGTGTGTGTGTGTGTGTGTGTGTGTGTGTGTGTGTGTGTGTGTGTATATATATATATATATATATATATAGGGGATCACTACGGAATACCAAAATTCCACAATAACGAGACTCTGAATCCTGAGGAAGAATTTCTTACATACTCTGCAAAAGCAGCAGGTAAATAGACAATAATTAGAAACTGGCTCAAAAGATAGAAGAATGAGCCTCTCTATGACAAAAAAAAGTGCAAGTCAGACAGAAAAGACCTATACACTGGGGATTTTATATTCATAAATACCTCCCAGAATGGCTTTGCCAGTGGCACACATGCCTAAAGACTCAACCCTACAGGGTGATAAAATGCAGACATGACATTTAAATGGACTATGACAGAGGATCACTGAAGTCCAGAATTAAGTAACATCAAAGGACAATCCAAAACCAGTAGTGATGTGTGGATAAATGGAAGAAAACCCATGCTGCAAGTCCAGAGGGTCATGACAAATATGATTACTGAGTCCAGATGTGCTTTTAATATCACTGTCTGGAATAGCAAGAGGAACACCGAGTGGTGTAAAAAATATTACTGTTTTCAAAACTGGGTTATGGCAGCAAACCAAATGACCACAGGATCTTACCTGAAAGAAAAAAGCAGTGCCAATGAGGCAGCAAACAGGGTCATCAAAAGGACCATATCTGGAGAGCTAAGATGAAGAGAAGAATGTCCTGTAAAAGACTCATCTGCTATAGGAACTCTGCTCCCAGAGGCCATGAAAAAGGCTAAAATGCCTGGTATATAAAAGACCAAAAGAAAGGTATTTTTTTTCATCTGTCAAGTACTACATACCATGGAAGGTGGAAAGCAGATCAGTTCCCTAGACTAGAAAACATAAACATTATCCCAATGCCTGTCTAAGGAAGGGTGACTAGAAATTTCATTCTAAAAGGAAGAAAATACTTTTTTCACAGTGTTTACAGTAATAACACATAGATCCAAAGCTTAGCCTCCCAGACAGAGTAAATACTCTGAACTCAGAAACCTGATTTGTGAATCTCTACATAAAAGACATGGTTGTTGTCAAAAGAAAGATGTTGATTGGAGTCAAGAAAAGCATTCTTTATGGAAAATAAGTCAATTAGTCAAAATGTTTTTCCAGATGGAGATTGTAATAGGTCTAATGTAATAAAATAAATAAAATTAATCCACCAGTCTACACCTGATGAACCAGGCTTACTACAGGGATAACTGACTAGGTTTTCCTGACAAAGTCCTGTGAAAGGCAGAATGAATCTAAGAGCATCACATGTAAGAGAACACATGGAATAACAGGAACTTCTGCCATGTTCAGTGGCAGAAGAACTGCAGGAGACATGCAAGCTGTCAGTAGCAAGACCCGTGGGCAAGGGGGAACACAAGGACCCAGCCATGCTGGTGATACAAAGTGACTGGACTGAGATACAGCATGAACAAAACAAAAGCAGCAGACTTTAAACCAAAAGGTCTGGACCCAAAGTAGTACTCCAGTACCTGAAAGCAAAGGGAATGCCTATGAGTAGGAGGAGGATTTTAGTAATATATTCTTGTTCTTTAGGTGCTAATAAGTCCTGGAAGATGGATGTTTGTACCTAGACATGTAGGCAAACTGACCTGTAGGCAGCTTCTTGAACTACAGGAAATGACCAAAGAAATCCTTCAAGGGCTAAAGCAGGATGGGACATGGCAGACATCGCTGACTTCTCAGCAAACAACAGAGATAGCAGCTGAGGCCTTGAAAGATCCATGGAACACAGACAGCTCCTTGAACCCTTTGAGCAGTCAGATGGCTGTTGGAGATGTAGCCTGTTAGAGATGGCGAAGAAAGGTGTACTCCTAATCTCTTTGTTACAAAACAGACATGACTTCCTACACTACTTAAATCTGTTTACCAATCAGATTCAAGCTAGCATACAGAGCATTCAGGGGTATCTACTGAACTGCACAAGAACAACCGGAGACATGCCACCAAGCCAGTTAGCACAACACCACACTGAACACAGCAGTCATAGTATGTGTATCCATTATGTGAAATATAACCTTCATACACTGCATATGAGCTTTCATACAGTCATCCATCCTGCTTGCTGAGGAACTTAGTTCATAGTTAAGATAATGAAACACAGGCCCTGTTTTGTTCTCTGAAGAACTCTGCAGTGTCAGAAAAAAGTGCAGTACAGATGGAAATTCATAAACCAACAATGGGTGATTCCATCCCAGAAATCCAAGCCTCTCTCTATCCAGATAATGAAGAGTGAGGTGGCAGAAAGACATCTGGTGCTCATGTGCAGTCAGGGTCTATGCAGAAGTAGCTGGAGACTGCTGATTCAATATGGACTGACCCAAACAACCAAGATGTGTAAAGTCAATCCTATTTGGACTGATCTGGTAGTGGTCAAGGTGTTTCCTGGCAGATTCAATGATGATATTAAGACCTGGTAAGACAGGCACCAAAACATTAAATGTCAATCTGATAGCACAAAATAATCTGCTCTCTTCATTGCATGTTTGCTTATGGAGACCTAAAGTCTGATGATAACAATTTACATTTCCAAAAATAGCCCCTCAAATAAGGGATCACTGTAAGTTGTGTGGAATGCTAAGACTTCAGGATGCAGCAATATGTGGGGATGTGGTTTCAGATGACAAAGCCACAATGAATGCTTCCCTTTCAGGTTTTGAGAAGTGGTCATCAGTGCATTCCAGGAAAGAAATGACTACTGCTTCATCTGACACCATGGCACTACGCAACTCAGAAGAGTGAGGCAGAATGTTCTGCAATGTCCTGTCTGGCAGAAGGTCTGTAACAGCAGCCATGGCAAGGGTAAGCTGTTGAGATTTAGTCCAGCACACAGGATAATTCTTCAAAATAACCAAGAAGGCAAAGAATCTCCCATTCCCTAGGTGGTTGGCAAGGCTAAGAAAGAAGTCACCAATACTGGCAGTAACACTGATGGTCTACAGTGCAAAAAGGTTCACCAAATACAATAATGCCAATGCCAGTAATGTTTACCACGTGGCTTTTGAGTGTGTTATCAGTGAGGCTGGAAAGAACTATGTCAAAAACAAATCTGTCTCATTGTTCTATATATATATGGGGCTCGTTGAAGGGAAAGATGAAGAGAGTGACCAGATGGCTAAACCCAATGACCACCATGGTAGAAAACAGTTCATCCAAATGTCGGTGGGGGTGGTCCATGTGTGCCTACTCTTCTCTGTCAAGAAATCCATCAATGGATTCTAGTTCCATGATCCTCCAGTGATGACTTCATGAGTAGGACACAGCATACACAATTACGTCAGTGGTACTTAAATGACCCTTCTTGGATGGTGAACAAGAACCTGACATCCTCTTCTAGAAACCATGAGACACCATTTTTTCCAACTGTCTGTAACCATCTGCTTCTTGGCACATAACGGATATGCAAGTTAAACCATAAACAGGAGAGAAAGGCCACAGAAGAATGACCAAACAATACAATCACGCCAAGTATTCATCCAAGGCACTGGTACAAGACAAAAGCAGCAGATCTACCTACTAGATGCCAAAAATGAATGATCAATACAGAAAAGCAAGACGTGATATACAAAAAGCATACAAAGGAAATCAATGAAGTACAAGCAGTTGTGGTGAAGTGCAATCCCTTTCGGCAACAGAAAACCTGTACAGGCAAGTGCACTTTCTGGTACTAAGCACTTTATTCCAAAACACTCCCTGATGGTGGAAAGAGTGGAGGGGTGAAGGTCCTTTTCTTTCCACTTCATGTAAGATCAATATTCAGAAATACTCTACACCTTGTACTAATCAGACCTGGCTTATTTCTGAAAAGTGTTACAGACTTTGTGGCGATTTCCCTTTTGGTAAAAATTGGCACTTAACTGAGCTCAATAATCGCAATGCAAAACTAACTGTGGTATGGTTTCACCAAAAAGGCATTCTTGTGTGTTCCACAAGAAAAAAAGACAAAACACAAGGTTAAACAAGTTCTATGTCATAAAACAGTCACAACATTTGTTTTCAACTGGAACAGTATCACACTGACTTGAAATCTAGGCAAAAGTAGAAATGCTTCTATTTCTAATAACACCTATGGAACAACATATAATTACCAGTGAACTGGACTAACTAAACAGGAAACATGATATATATACCATCTCTGACATTTTTTTTTCATATGTACATCTCTAGAATTTGAATGCAGGTTGCATGACTTCACCATGGCATCCAATTAACAGCTGAAAGATATTTTAGCTGCAGTGGAAAATGATTTGCAAAGCAACTGGCTGAAAATATCTTTTAAGTGCAAGAGCAAGACAAGATTCCTGTAAATGGTTCATGCCACAGCGTACAGTACTTGCTTTCTTTGCACAGCAGAATGCTAGTGCAGTCCTTCAAAAATGTGCTGGCTCTCAAAAGCCACAGAAGAACATCACACCGAAGTCCTTTGTCTAGGTTCCTTAGATTGTGATCATTGAACTGATCACTAAAAATGAAAAAGCAAGTTAATAATATTACCTAAAAGGCAAAAGGATTTATCATCATCTGTTTTAGCTCAGATGACTAAAGTGCACGGCAGCTACTGTAACAGTTTGTGGGGAAAGAAACACTTGATGAGTCACAAAAGGTTTGCAAGCTTGACACCGTTTCTTTACACGTTACAACACATGGGGTTTCCCTTTGATGTAGCCTCATTTTCAACTGACCCTTTTTTACATTGTCTGTATTGTCTTTGAAAGTTAGATGGAATGTGTTGAGCACTCCGAATGCTGTCGGATGTAAGTCTGAAAACTCTGGTCTCCTATTGGATGCTCCCTAGAAATGAGAAAAAAAAATAAAGTTACGATTTACTTTACATCAAGTATAACTCTCCTTCTATATATACATACACATATATATTAGCACACAAAAGGTACGAAATGATAAAACTGCCAAAAGATATAAACACAATCTGTCAAAAAAGAAAGAATTGGACAAAACACTTCTAAAAAGTGAACAAGGATTTTTTTCAAGGGGACAGTCCCACATTCGTTACTGCTTGCGTATAACAACTATTAGCTCACACAACAGCAAGGAAAGGGCAAATTCCCATTCCCCACTATACCATGATCTCCCACAAAGAAATACAGTTATTTTGGCATCATTTTTGTTTACAACCTTTTAAGCCACTGCTCAGGTAGTTCGATAACCTGTGTGATCTACCTCTTTAACAGAACCCTACGTGTGTGTGTGTGTATGTGTGTGTGTGTGTGTGTGTGTGTGTGTGTGTGTGTGTGTTTGCAAGGGTTAGAGGTGCACATTTATATGTATGTTCTGCTTCTAAGACCAATAAAAGAAATTTAAGTTTGGTTTTTGAGAAAAAAAAAAACAAAAGAAAAAACTTTGGGTCTGATTTTTCAGACTAGCCTTACTTGAAAGCATACAAACTATATGCTAAACTTGTTGGTATAATAGTTTATTTTCCTATATACAGTTAACCTAAACACAATCACTGTCAAAGCCTTTTCTCCCAGTCATATATTTAATGTTTAGGGGAACACATGAAGATGTTGAAACAAAAAGGCCTACTGTCACATTTAACTTGGAAACAGAGAATAAATATTACAGTTCTTTACCTTGCATGCAGGGCCATACCACTTTGAAAATTTCAGTACTATATTTTCCTTTAATGTATAGATCAGTGCCCTGTGAGATGGATAACTAATTATTCGTGTAGCTACTAAGTTATGCACAATCTTCTAATATAGCATACCCCCTTAAGAAATAAGAAGCGTCTTCTTACCTGCTGTGTTCCCCTCCATAAAGTCCAAAGCAGTCAAAAAGTGAACGTTCAAAACCGAATATTCCAACCTTGCTTCAGGTAAGTGCATAAGTACCAAATATAATTCTAGGTCTCTGAAAATGTATCAGTTAACAGGGCCCTAATTCCCACAACATCTAAAACCTAGCAAAATCTTGCCAGTAATTTCTCATCCGGCTTTATCCTAATTTTAGCTCTTCTCGAATGTCATTTATGTAATGCTGGGTGAGAGAGGTTTCAGGGTGTTCCTCACTTCTTTCCAGCTAGGTCTTAAACAAACTAAAAATAGACAACCGAGGCAGCTGCCATCATAGTCTGAAAGCTTCAGTGCTCCTACTCATTTTGCTAAGAAAAGATGGGAAGAAAGGCCAACAAACAGTGCTACTCAGAATGGAGAAAAGATACTGTGAGACACACTAGCATTGCACAGAAAATACACTGGTGAATTGTTGCCTTATCTAAGCTAATATTTTTGCATCAAACTTTCTTCTGTATATTTGTGCCTGCAAAACAGGCCAGTAATCCGATGGTTTGATTTAGAATAATCTTTGAAACTGGGGACTATTTAAGGAGGAATCACAAAAAGACCCTGTCCTAAGTGACAGTTAGCAACAGCAGGGGTTCCCATGAAAGGAAATTCACATCACAGGAGGCCAAACATTCAAAGAGAGTATGTGCTATGTGTCCAGCAAGATGTTCAAATGTCACATGGAGACGATTGATAAGCTTCTAATACAGCATATCCCTTATGAAAATAAGGGGCATGCTACTTGGTGCTGTGTTCCCATCCTCTAGTCCAAGTCTAAGATGGTCAAAAGATTAAATTTCAAAGCCGAATATTCCAGCCTTGCTTCAGAAAGGGAAAGCAAACAGACTGGATTAATCATATTGTACCAAACAGGTGCTCACCCTCTCTGAAGAAGCCAAAATAGCAAACCACTTCCATTTAGATAAGAACAATGGTCTAGCACATTGCTTCATGGTGACCAAGAATGCTTGACAAAGCTGCCAAATTGTGTAATGCTCAGCTTTTCAACTTTAGTGAAATCAGGCTGAGATGCTTTTATATATATATATATATATATATGTGTGTGTGTGTGTATACAAACGTATCTACTGTTTGTGTATAAATGTAAACAGAAATGCAACTACTACTCTGTGTTTGACTGGAACTTAGTATAATGCAATGTAAGCAAATGGAGCTTTTCTCCCTGGGCCTCTGCTTAAAATGGGTATTACCCAGTTGGACTTTCCCAGTAAACAAAGACAAATAAATGAATTAATAAATTATGATGTTTCACTTCTAATATAACAGATCTGCAAGGCCCACCCAACTTGTATCAAGTCTGGGAGTTCCACAAAGTTCATCAAGTTTTCTGAAACAAAATTAATATTCTTAAGCATCCATAGAGTCTTGCTGCACAGAGTACTGTAGAAGTAAATCCCTACCCAAACAGTATTACCAGTGATAGGATCTTTAACTGCAAATATATGCAATATATCAAAACCCTACCCTACCTTTGAAAACCCATGTTGATAAAACTAACTGCAGTTTTCAAGACCAAATTAAAAAAAATAAAAAACTTATAAACAACCTCCAGGGTTAACTGCCAAAAAATGATACATCTTTTAACTTCTACCTCAGTGCTTACCCTTCTTAACCTGTGACCAACAACTGCCAAATGAAAAATAAAGACTCTAAACTAGTTTAGATAAGGCTTGTACATTATGTGTTAATTCCCCAGTATGAAGCAGCACTGAAATCCATCTCCAAATACAGCAAAGCTTCACATTAACCTTTAAAACCAATACATTGCAGCCACAGTGATCTATAAATTACTGCATCTTGGTTAATTGATCATTATTTACAAACAAAACACTGCCAAAACCTCATATATACTTGGTTATCCAAACAGCTAAGATTTGCTTCAAGACAGCAGTGATAACATGACGAACACTCTGTACTTGTTCACCCATACTAAGTTAGGTATTTCAGAACCAACAACTCATCAACAAATGAGCTCAATTTTAGGTTGAATCATAGTCTGTGCCTCCTGACTTAATAGTAACAGCAAGTCTACTTGACTGCACTTCTTAATTAGTCAAGCAATTTATTAACTAGACTTTTTGAAATACCTAACATGTTTTGCAGACTACTGCTTGTCCACATGTTAAATCCTTCATGGAATCTGACAAATCTATAAAACGTATAACAAATGTAGCCAGTATAGCTAAACACTATTAAACTGTTCAAGTCCAGAAAGATCATTGTTGAATATGAACATTATTGGCTTAGTGCACTAATCTAAAATGTGAAATAGAACAAATTTAATCAGGTTGAAATGTCAGACTCAATTTCTTTCCTCAGTTAAGATTTTTGTTTGGGCATCTCTGAATCAGAAGAGTTGGGGGGAAAAACTCCAAACTTAGTCTCAACACATCCAGAAAAAATCATGGCTTCTTGAGGCCCAGCAGTCCTTAGGCCGGCAATTTAATGCAATTATTTCTCCCGCTATTATAGTTCTCCCACTGTTATTATAGTGCAGTCTGCCCCAGTTGGAATGTATCGAAAGGATGTAGGAAAAAGGAAAGTTGAAGAATAAGATTGACTTTTTCAGGGTATCACCGAACCTAAAGGGTAGAAAACACTCTAAAATACACCTCAAAATATCTAGAAACCCCATGACTTCCAGAGGCCTAGAAGCATCCAGACTGATGGCTTAATTCAATTATTTCTCCCACAGTTACTACAGTATGTGTTCTGGTCCAGTTAGGATGTATTGGAAGGATGAAGGAGAAAGCTGAGGAATAAAGTAAAATGTGTGAAAATAAAGTAAACTGAATGATGTGGGGAAGCAATGGGGGGAGGGGAGGGGGAGGCACTGAGGGGATGTGTATGAGGAAACGTGCCATGGAGGTCTTCGCCTAGCACACCATATGTGTAGGGGAAAACGTGCCATGGAGCTCTTCACCTAGGGCACCATATCTGTAGGGGGAAACATGCCATGGAGCTCTTTGCCTAGAGGTCACCATACCCTTAGGGCAAAATGTGCCATGGAGCTTTTCGACTGGGACACCATACCTGTAGAAGGAAATGTGCCATGGAGCTCTTACCTAGGGCACCATGTCTGTAGGGGGAAACCTGCCATGGAGCTTTTTGCCTAGGGCACCACGCCTGTAGGGGGAAACGTGCCATGGAGTTCTTTGCCTAGAGCACCATGCCTGTAGGGGGAAACGTGCCATGGAGTTCTTTGCCTAGGGCACCATACCTGTAGGGAGAAATATGCCATACCTGTAGGGGGAAATATGCCATACAGTTCTTCGCCTTGGGTACCATACCATCTAAGGCTGCCCCTGAATGCAGCACTTTCTGGCAGATTATCTCATTAGTCCTGCACAGAGGCCTCTGAATATGAAGTCTTGGCCATGCTGGTCCCATCAAATTTCCATGCTTCTGGCATGGAAAACAGACTGAACTTGTTTGCCACAACTTGATATTTCAAACAAGCCAGGGCCATCTAGGGTATTATTGCTACAGTCTTACTCTCACAGAGAAAAGAAAGCTTACCTATGTCTTTTTCAATGACCCAGAATGTCATATGAAAGAACAGTATTGTCAATATAGGAATTAAAATGCCCAGCAGAGATTTTCAGTAGCCAAGACTATCAACAGACAGTGTGGATTCTCATTTAAGGTGTGAATTATTTATGCCGATGACTATGAACACACCTTTTGTGTGGAAGATGAGAAAAAATGAAGCCATCCTTTGTTTAAAGAAATGCTGGAAAATCCACAAAGTGTTACTTCTGGTTAGAATTTTTTCATAGGCATTTGCTTTAGTGTATGCAATCTGGGCTTGCACTGTGTATTCTTCAGCGATCAGTGCTGTTACACTGGTGGGGACAGGTTACAAACAGAACATGTTTATGGACAGTCTCATAAGCACAGTTTCTAAAAAAATAAAAAGTTGTGGAAGACTGTATTTTAAAATGAAAGACCAGCAACAGAGTTAATTTAAGTACTGAACCAGGTTAATTAGGGACAGGTGAAGCAGAGTGTGCAGTTTCTTAAACATTTTATTATCCCAGCCTGAGCTCAAATGGGGCTTTGATACCCTGCAAATCTTACTAAAAAACAGGTTAGTAACTGAAATAAAACTCTGTTGTGCAGGAAGTGGAATATGGAAGAAATTTTCAGAAATGTTTTTTCATTCGTACACACCGGTGAAAATTGGCACAGCATGTATCTCATTCCTATGGAAACCCAGTCTTACTCTATAGGGCAAAGCCATGTCTTAGAGACTCAGCAATATAATCAATAGACAGAACCTATCTACTTTTAAATCTACTCTGCACCTCACCAGTTCTTAGTAACTTGAATAAAACAGAAAAAGTAAAACTGGAAGCATGTTACAACAAAACAGGCAAATTCACTGCAAATAACTTACACAGGTCACACCACTGCAATGCAGTACCAGAATTACATTGGTTAGAACTACCCACTAGTTAACATTCTCACAACTAATCACCACTTGTAAACTAATCCCAGCACTCCACAATCTGCTCTAATTATACTCCAGTAGCAGAGACTTAACATCCTCTAACAAATCCGTCATTAGACACTAAATCTTATAATACTGTTGGAGACACCCTCTCTACTCTAATTACATTTGCAAAATCTGCAATAATATCCCCCACTCACTCAAAGTAACACACAAACTATCTGTCTTCAACTCAGACAGCACCTTAGCAATAACTGGTTGTGCTATTATTCCAAACCCAGTTGACGAACTGCTACATTCTTCCTAATCAGATAAAAACTTATAAAACTGTAAGTCTTTCTTGCCTGTAGCTTCTCCTCTTCTGAGATTTCGCTCTCTAGCCTTAACTTCTCCCCTTCCCAGAACTCTCTACACTCTTACACCCTCCCCATTTGCTCTTCTCCATACCACACCTTACTGACTCTAGCGCTAACCACTTGCCACTCTAAACTCCCCTCCTCACATTTGTTTTCACATAAAACTCCAATTCTACATTCACTACACATCCTCTCATTTCTCTCCCATCTCTTCTATTTCTTCTTTTCTCTGCTCCCCCCCCCCTCACACACAATAGTCATAAAGTACAGTTGTGTAAACTCTTACCATAAAGATAGATGTCCTTCTCTTCTCTGTTCCAGTATTCTTTACATGAGGGAGAGTGCCTGCCAAGCGACCCGTCAGCCAGCATGCAAAAGACTTTTAGTGCCTAGGGTGCTTGGTACGTCGCATGTTGGCTGCTATCGGATTTAGGCCATAAAAGCGACATACACACGCACCATTCTCAGAACTCATAACACTTGAGAAATAGGTATGTAGGTTAAGTAAATCCAAGGAAGAACAAGTCCAGGGGGATTGAGGGAGGGATAGAATATTGCAACAGACAAGAGGAGGACATCTATCATTATGGTAAGATTTTACACAACTAATCTATGTCCTTCAATTCTACTGTTGCAGTACTTTTGGGGAGAAAGAGAGGGAGGAGGGAGGAGCAGCGGAGCTTTCCAGGAAGCAGGAGAATGGCCCTAGCAAACCCTGCCCTGGATCTGAAGATGTTGTCCAGTTTGTAATAGTTCGTAAATGTACGGACTAATGATCAAGTAGCTACCTTCAGAATGGAATTGGTATCCAGCCCTTTGAAGAAGGGGTCTGAGGAGGCAGTAGCTCTAGTAGAGTTTGCTTTGATGGAAGAAGAGAGGCTCTTTTCATGATATTCATAGCAGAAGGAGATAGCCTTTGAAATCCAACTGGAAATAGTATGTTTTGAGATAGGAAGCCCTATGGCTCTAGGGTGAAAGGAAACAGAGTTTTGGAGTGAAGGAAAAAAGGTAGGAAGATTGATAGTTTGGTTGAAGGATAACTCATTGACCACTTTAGGCGTAAAGGAGGGGCTGGTGAGGAGAGATAAACTGTCCTTGAGGAACACCAAGAAAGGTGGGGAGGGGGCCATAAGGGCCTGGAGTTCAGAAACCCTTCTGGCAGAAGTGATTGCCAGCAGCAAGATTGTTAGCAAAAAGACTAAGCATCCACCCCCTCCTCAAAACCCCCAGAAAGAATGTCAAAATTTTGCACAAGGATTATTCAAGACCTTCATGTCCTTGTGGCTTACAGTTGGGTCCCTTACTCCTCCCTTATCCTGGCCTAGCTCACCCCAAAAAAAGGTCAGACAACAGCCTCCTTCAGAGGAAGAAGTTTCATCTGATGATGACAGTGACTCCCTAACCTACTCCTCACAGATTACTTCACCATTAGACTATTCCTCTGCTGAGGAAGACTTTAATGGGACAGACTCACCTAGGGAGGAAATCTCAACCTCATCCACCCACACTTGGCAACTCTACAGCTGACTCAGTGGGTGATAGAGCACTGATACATTTAGACACCTATTCTCAGAGGATGTGCTTCAAGTCCTGCAGAAGGCCAGGAAACTCAATATCAGGAAATCTTACCTATCCAAATGGAAAAGATTTTCGATGTGCTGTCTTTCTCATAACCCGGACCCAATAATGGTTGATCTCCCTCTGGTTCTTTCATACCTGTGTGAGTTGCTCAATTCTAGCCGGGCTTATTCATCTGTAAAAGCCCATCTATCTGCCATTTCTGCACATCTGCCTCTTTCCCCCCTTTAGCTTCTAGATTTGAGGCCAAACAGTTCCTCAAAAGCATCCTCCACATTAGGCCACCCAGGATGCCTCTGCCCCTCCCTGAGATCTAAACTTTGTGCTAGAGAAGCTGACCCTTGCACCCTTTGAGCCAACATATTCTAGCTCCTTAAAACACACTGCATCTGGAAAACTGTCTTGCTGCTAGCCCTAACTTTTGTCAGGAGAGTCTCTGAACTCCAGGCCCTTATGGCTTCTTCCCCCTTTTTGATCTTCCACAGAGACAGAGTCTCCCTTCGCACCAACTCCACCTTTATGCCCTAAGTGGTTAATGAGTTGTCCTTAAACCAGGCTATCCACCTACCAACCTTTTTCTTTTCTCCCCAAACAGGAGTTAGCTTGCCAAGAATTTCCATCCTTTCAAACAGTTAAGAAGGGAAGGGGAAAGCACCTGGATTATTCTAGAAGTTCAAGTGAGACAATTCTGATTTTTAGCAATCTAAGCTTGTAAGCTGTTTATTAATTTCCCTATTAAACCTGCTGTACAATTTTAAACAGTAGCAGTGATGTTGGTTTATACATGCTTGCGATACTGGATTTCAGTTCATAGTCTGGTCTCTTCCAAACTGCCTGACTGCAATGTAATTCTGATCTAGCTTTTTACATGCAGTCAATGTATCTATATTAACATGTTACTTTAACCTATTATTTTAGTACTTTTAAGAACAGCAGTAGGAGCTGGGAAAGCTCTATGATGCAAGTGGTATGACTCTTGTTTGGGAGGTTGCACTTGTGGGGAAGTGAGCATGCACCTCCCACAGCTAGCAACCTCAGAGCTCCCAAGGCTGCTGCAGGATGGTGGACAGTTAGGGCACACTCCTCAGCAGCAGTATGACAACACCCCAGCAACCACAATCTCCTCACTGGCCCCAGGCACTAGCCATGTTGAGCCCAGGAGGAGACTAAGGTGAGTTTGGTAGACCTGTCGAATGAGGAGAGGGGTTTTGTGGCAGCTGATGGCCAGTTGTGAGGAGGGGCAGCAAAAAAGAAACAAAATGCACACACTCATCCAAAATTTGATAATGTTCACAGAAACTCAAAGGAAGACAAACAACAACTATCAGCAGTCCCATTCAGCTCTTACATCTAATTGCAAATTGTAAACTTCTGGAAACCATAAATAAAATTTGCTCCGGCAACAGCACTAGTGGTTTTACTCAAGACAGAGCCATGAATACATCTTTTAAGTACTTTGTGAAAATAAAAGCTACAAAAATATGCAAGACTATAATGACCTGAAATAGACGGGAAGATTGTTACACTAAAAGCAAAACACGATTTGAGCTAATGAAGTAGAATAGTCTAGATATTTATGCACAGAACTTGTACCCATCTTCAAAAGAAGGACAAACAATACAGTATTTTAGATGTCTTGAACAAGATAAGCACTATTAATACTTATGTGTCTGGTATGAATTTGAAGTACAATTTACTTGGAAAACCAGATACTGCTGGGAATTACATTTCTCTGTTTACTGGGCAAGGGCATATTCTACGGTGCAGTTAACTGAAATTACCTAAGAGATACCAAACCCCCTCATTAAAGAGGACAACAGCCAAATTAGATGGTCTGTGTGTCCTACAGTACTAGTTGTACAAATGCTGAAATGGAGAAAAAAGGACCTTCATCTTATTTACATGGGACTTGCTGAAGGTCTGTCTGTCATCAAAATGGCTGCTACAGATACAGCTGCATAGATTGGATCTACTTTTACTTTCAGGGTATGTCTCACCTAAAATAATTACTGTCCTGGTTGTTGTTAGCCATCTTGACCTTATGGCTAAAATATCTTTAAAAGTACGTTTTCCTTTCTTAAACAGCTACTTTTAATGTGTTGCCATGGGATACTTAGTTTTATTAAGTCACTGGACATCTTGCTCCTTTTCTGATATCACTTAACTGAAATAGAAGTCAAATAATAGTTTATTTATTTGCCTCACAACCACTAAGACAAGTCCAGAGGCTCAAAGTCAAGAATGATATATCTTATGCATCCTGCTGGCAAAGTCCACATCCATGACATTACATACCGACCAAATAACTTTCCTGCAAAAGAAAAGATGTGTGTTACAGCTGCCCAGAGAGGCAATGACCACGAGCTTATCTATAGTGACAAGAGCTGTTTTAATGGATGCCTTCATGACAAAACGCAGACGGGGAGACTCTTTCGAAGAATTTCTGATAAATCCAATTGCTCTACAATTTTTCCACTTTATCTTATAACCTAGCCTATCTGGAAACTCATTCATTCACTGACTTTGAAGGGAGAAGAATCAAATGTGGGATCCATGGCACTGGTTGGGGGACATAAACAGCAGAAAGTCGAATCTATAGGATGAACTAGATGGAACAGGAGAGACAAGGGAAGAGCAGAAGGAAAAAACAAAACATTACCTGCTACATCTTGCTGCCACTCTGCTGCTTACCTTTAGAATTTGCTAAAGCCCTTGTAGAATGTTGTTTCAGTGTTTAGCTAACAGGGATGAAGGGAAAGGATATGCCACTGAATGTAAACGGAACACTGGTAAAGTCCTCCTGAGGAAAACTGTACCAGTGAGTGCCATCTGGTGGTGTGAGAGAGTTATGACTAGTCTGTACAAGAGCTAAGAACACCCCAAGGAAGATAATGCAACATGAACATCTGTAGATTTAGTATGACTATAGGTACTGTCACAATCCTGAGGAGTTTTTTTTAAGTGCACTATGTAATAACACTTACTGGCTTCCGTATCTTGTCTTCTGGAATTTGTCCTTCTTGTACTGTGCGTGCTCCTGTTCTAGGGTTTGAACAGCTTCAATTATTTGTCTTAGTGTTTTGTAAGTCTGCTGAGGGTCATCAATGATGAAGGTAGAATATTCCTCTTGCTCAGGCCCAGCGTAGACAGATTTGGTGCCACAGGCCTCTGAAAATATTAAATGAGACATTAATTTCAATCTACTAAACAAAGGAAAGAAAAAAAATAGGACAATGAACATGTGTACTAGTGGCATTACTGACATAGCAGTCTTCTGATATGGCAAAATTATCTAACAAGTCATGGAAAATGCTTCATTCTTTTTCTTTTAAGAGTAAACACTACAGTCCTAAAACAGACCTTATAAACAAAAAAGGAGCATTCTGCAAGAAGTACTTGTCAGAATTTAATGATTTACAATAAAAGACATCTCTGTAAAACAAGGTTATATATGCTAAAAGAGTAGGTGTGACAGGATGATTAACACTCCCTATCATATCTTAACTTTAAAACTAGAGCAAGAGAAACAAACTCATTCAAGTCAAGTAAAGCATCAGAGTTTAAAAGGATTTAACGTGACAATTACCTACAGAGTAAGGTAGCTTGCCAATCACCCCCCTGCTGTCCTTGAGGACCTCTTCTATACAAAAAAGTAAACCTTTTTAAAATCCTTTCAAGAACAAAAATATTTAAATATTGCATTATTTTCATCACCCTTTTTAATGGAATGTAAATGCATATAGATTCTTTTATTTAATCTTCTCTCAGTTTTTCCAATACAAAAAACAGGACATACAGAAGAAAGGGCTACATAAGACCACCCCACTGTTGTTGCAGGTATATCTGCCTTAGCAAGGAATAATCCTGGGATGGTTCAGAATAACCACTTGTGGTCCCTCATAGAAGCAACGACAATACCTGTATGCACCACACTTGCTCATATGGCCAATAAGTAGATGCAGCGGCCATACCATGCTCAAAAGAGGTACCAATAGTGCTCAATGACTTGTATACAAAAGATATACACAAAAGATCCCTTACATCCATTCCCTTGAATTCACATGCCCACTACTATACTTTTTTTGCATTTTACTCCACTCTACCATCACAATACAATCAACACCTCAAACTGTTTTAAATTAACTCCAGGCTTACCACCTTCTCTTCTACTATACACACAAACTAGCATTGCACCATCATTTTACTACTGACCAATCACATCTCTCCCACTCATCCTTATCATCAACTGCAAGGTAAAACACCTAACCACATTATCAAAGCCCACTCTGAAGTCAAAACTTTCCAGCTTTACCTTCAGCTGCACACCTATCACATGATAACAATCTTTGTTTACACCTGTACTACATTCAAACACACAAATCCCACTGTTACTATTGTTGAACTCACTATCACAGTGACATGCTCCTCCTAACTGGCCTGGCCTCTTTACTCTTAATTCCCAGCCTCACTACAGCTATACCTTCGCATACCCCTCACACACCAATACACATCAACAACCTCCTCTAACCCTGTCCCCAATAAAAAACACATCTTCTCACACATTGCCTCCCTGCTTTTCTCCTATACCCTCCCATTCTATTCAAACCACAAACTGGCCTCCTCTCCTCCTATGAAACCACACTTGACACCAGTAGTCTCAGCTAGGAATAAAAAACACTTCCAATGGTATGCCTTCCTCATTACCTATCTACTTAAATGTGGAGACATACATCCTAACCCTGGCCCACCCTCTAATCTTAGCCACAGGAGTAACCCCAAAGATTTAAACATACTTACACTTAACCTTAGACGTATATGTAATAAAATAGCCCCAGTGCATGCCTGGATTGATCAAAATAAACCTGACATACTAGCCCTTACTGAAACATGGCTAAATCCCAATGTAAAAGACTCAGAAATAATACCGCCAAACTTTGCAATTACCAGAAGAGATAGATCTAAGAAAAAGGGGGGAGGGATAGCACTTCTATATCCCTCTACACTCAACATCACACCCTATACCAGTAATATACCCATCTTTTCCAATGCTGAAATACTAATCTCCTTTTTGAACCTCAATATATCAAAAAGAATTTGCATTTTATGCGCAACCTCTGAGAGACTTGCTTGGCTATAAACATCTGCATTAGAAGCTGAAGTTGCAGAAGTATATTTTAGTCTTCTATTAAGTACAAACTTGCAGTTTTAAAAGTACTGTATTTTCTTTTTTTCTGCTCCCTAATTGTGTGTTTCATTGAACAGTGTGCTGTGTGTGTGCGTGTCTGCTATAAGAGGGGGTGGTGTTATCACTTCTTTGTTATCTGATATTTAATAGCCTACAGGGATTCCTCTGTACTTTAAGTGCTAGCCACAAAGTTTGAGAAATCATTTCATGCTCAACTTCTGAGAGACTTGCTTGGCTACAAACATCTGCATTAGAAACTGAAGTTAAGTAAAACTTGCAGTAGTGTATTTTAGTCTTCTGTTAAGTACAAACTTGCAGTTTTAAAAGTACTGTATTTTCATTTTTTCTCTTTCCTAATTGTGTGTTTCTTTGAACAGTGTGCTGTGTGTCTCTCTGCAGTTAGTTGCTCACCCACCATCCCTGTTCCTGTGTTGGTATTAGAGTTGGTGGTTCTGGAAATGCCCGCCCCTCCTGTCTGTCTGTATTAGAACACTCCTCCTGGGTCCATCTCATTTGCTCACTTAACCGAGTACAGTGAGATCATATTCTGAGTCTAGTGTTCACTTGACTTAATACAGAGAGAAGATTTGAGAAGGCCAACCCACTTAGGTTCTTCCTTCCTCTCTCCTTGCACTTAAAAAAAATTGCACTTTATTCATCAGCTTTTACTGTATTTGTGTTTCCTCCTACTTTATTTTGCTTTTCTTAAAAGTACTACATTTTATTTATTCTGCTGCATTTATTACTGCTTGGTAGTAGCCTGATATTAAATTGTAACTGTTATTCTAAGTCTTTTGGTTTAAGCACTTGGGCTTCATACCAGTTGTTTTACATTAAGAAGGTTTGTGGTCTGCACTGTTATGGCAGGACAGGTAGCTTACATCCTTCTAAGCTGGGAATTGCTGATTGAAGGCCCAATGTCTGTTATTCTAAAAGTGTATTAGTTCTGGCTTAAGCACTTGGGCTTCAGGCCAGTTATTCTACATTAAGAGGGTTGTGGTCTGCACTCTTGTGGGAGGAGAGGCTGGATTCTACCCTTCTGAGCTGGAAATTTCTGGTCACAGGCTTATTGTGCCTGCTTATTTGAACTGTTTCTGAAATTGGTGCACCTTGTTGCTGTAGCATAGACCGGATTCAGGCCTGCTGAATCTAGCTTTGTTTGTATAACTTAAGCACTGATCCAGGCCATCTTTTTTGGAGAAGGTTTCCCTGTACCCTAGTAGCAGGAGTGTGCAGTTAGAACTTGTCTGATTGAAGACTGCTGGAACAGGGCTCAGTTTTGAGATTTTTTTCTGGTTAATTGGGTTACTTGTTTAAATCAGTTTGTTCATTTTCTATTGTTTTTATATACACACACACACACATATATATATATATATATATATATATATATATATATATATATATATATATATTTTGCACTTTATTCATCTGCTTTTACTGTATATGTGTTTCTTCCTACTTTATTACTAGGGGCATTGACTACAACTCTGATCTGCGATATATAACAATAAGTATCATTTTCTGTGCATTTAAAGTGTTTTTTTGATTGTATCTGCTTTATTTTCTGAAATCAAAACAAGCTATATATATATATATATATATATATATATATATATATATATATATATATATATATATATATTTATACACACACACACACACACACACACACACATATATATATATATATATATATATATATATATATAAAACTTCTTCCTGCCTTTCTAAGCTGGTATAGTCCAGTTTTCAAGTTAGTGCTGAATTCAGGGCTGTGTTACAAATCTCTGTGTTTGCCCATACCTTACTTGGATAGAAGGAAGTTTCTCTGTTCACCTGTGAGAGAGGGGAGCTTTGAGCACCCTATCTGTCCCTGGAGGAGTGGTTTCAGCTCAGAAATTAGTAGTTTATTGGCCATTTTGGGCTAATTTCTATCTCTTTCATTTCCCGACTATAAATACCGCATTTGCCCAGTTTTGCACGCCGGGCAGCACTGGTTAGCTAGGGTAAAACTATTCCCGGCTCCACAAAGTCTCCCCTTCAATTTTTCCCTTGGAACTAGACAAACTTTCAACTTAAGCACTCAAGCCATTCATTTCTCAACCCGGCACTTGCTCAAAACTTATAGCAAGCACTTATAAACCCTAGCATTAGAGCCTCCTGTACTGTACAGAAGGACAAGGCTCTCTATTTGACCTTACCAGCCATCCAGTAAAACAGTTCACTGTACCTATCCAGGCATTTCCAAAGGGCAGTTTCAGGTGTACTCTCCAGTCCAACTGGTGAATCTGGGCATTTTGAGGCAATGTTACAACTGCCTCATGTACACAGACAACCCTCTCCTCCTACCACCAAACACTAATACATGCGAGAGATGCAAACATACAGCCAAACTGGAGGCTAAACTCTCTCAACCCAAGACTGGATCAGAAAGTCAAGAGAAGAAGGGAAATACTTGCATCACACTACCAGCCTCACACATACCCATTAAACCAGCACCGGCAAAAAACAAAAATAAATACATGAAAACATACTCGGAGGCTCTAAATAAAAATCTGCAAAACCATCCGAGACCTCCAAAGCAAACAACCAAGCAACCTCCACCCCCCAACACAAACCATGAAACACATACGTCACAAAACCAGTGTGCCATGCAATCACAGCCCATAAGGCAAAATAACATACCCAACATACTAGTAATAGGTGACTCTATATAGTCAGACACACTGACGTCCCACTCACTAGGCTGAATAAGGAGAAGGTTACTGTTAGCTGCCTGTCAGGTGCCAGGATCCGCCACGTAACACAAGCACTCAGGTCACTCCAGAACAAGTACAAATATGACTGTCATTGTCCATGTTGGTGTGAATGACCTGAGCCGTACCTCCCTGGACTACATGAAAAGAGACATGGAAGAACTCTCTGATCCCATAGCCCAGGCCGGTATGACCCTGACCCTGAGTAGCATCCTGCCCTCACCAAGAATGATACCATGGTATAAAGAAAAAATTCTCGATTTCAACAATTGGCTAAGTTTCTGGTGTCATTCAAAGGGAATCCAGTGTCTGTCCACCTGGCATGACATGCTCGACAAGCCACGCTGCTTCGCTAGAGACGGCTTGCACCTGTCACCCTTAGGCTTTCAAATACTAGCCAAGGCTCTTGCCACCCCCATAGTGCCTTTTTTAGGCAAGGCTCAAAAGACAAACCCACCGCCGTAAATAGCACAAGTAACAAAAAACTGAGGGTAATGCTACTCAATGCCAGAAGTCTAAACCTCAAAATGCACACACTCGAGGCACTCCTCAGTATGGAGAAAATTGATATATGTGCAGTAACAGAAACCTGGTTTAAGGATCCAGAGAGCACCCCAGCACTACCAGGCTACAACTCATACCATACATTTCGGCCACAGAACCCAAACCGAAATACAAAAGGTGGGGGCATATCCATATTCATCAAGGATACCCACACCTCCAGGTTAGTGACACAGCACGATGCTTCAGAGATCATCCACGTGCAACTAACAATGGGCAAAACTGCAATTCAAATTGTAATTTGCTACAAACACCCTAATATTGGGTGATTTCAATTACCCAAACATTAACTGGGAGAACTTCTCAAGTACTAACTCCCTTGCTCAACATTTCCTATAATTTATAAACTCAAATGCCTTGGTTCAACTGGTCAACACTCCCACCAGAGGTGACAACATATTGGACCTGGTCATCACCAACATGGGCGACCGGTGTTCCACACCGGAGGTCAACCTCTCACTGGTTATACCTGACCATAAACAAATCACTTTGGATATCCACATTCCGCCCCCACCCCCGGACAAGGAAGCCACAGTGAAAATCTTTTCAAAAGCAAACTTCACGTTACTTAAGACCGAGGGGGAAAGTTTCAAAGCCCCCATGCTGAAGGATAACACTGTCCAAGCTGCAAAATCCTTTACTAATGCATTCTACGGACACCTACAAGAATGCATGGATCATGCCATCCCAATCAAAACCAAGAGTCACTCCTCCAAGAAAAGGAAACCAGTCTGGTGGACTCCTGCCATAAACAAGCTATACAATAGAAGGAGGAAACTAGTACAGAAAAGAGTAAAATCCCAAGAAGGGAAGACATCCCTGATCAGTATCAGAAAGAAACTATGATCCCTCATAAAATCATCCAAAGCGAGCTTTGAAAGAAAAATTGTCAAGGACTCCAAAGATAACCACAACGCATTCTTTAGCTATGTCAAGAATCTAAGTGGCAATGGTCATATCTGCTTGGAGTTAGTGCAGAATGGCATAAAATACACTGAACCGACCGATATCGCCAACATCCTGGCAGACAGGTTCAGTGCAAACTTCACCCCCCTCTCATCCCCAAAAGGGCCTATAACCATACCAGAAGAATGTAGAGTCCCTGAAATCACAGACACTCAGTTTAAAACAGCCCTCTCCAAAGTCAAAAACACAGCATCAATGGGACCAGACGGTGTCCCAAGCTGTGTCCTACCCGAGCTCAGAGACAAACTAACCCCTCACCTAAACACACTGTTCAAACTCAGCCTCTCCACAGGCTACGTACCCATAGAGTGGCACACAGCAATGGTTATTCTGCTCCACAAAGGTGGAGCCACAACAGACCCCGGGAACTATAGCCCTATAAGCGTGACAAGCTTGGTCTGCAAGGCTGTGGAGCGCATCATCATGGAATTCATTAACTGAGACATTGGGAACCTCCAAACACTGGACCCTAAGTTCATCTTTGTTAAGGGCTGATCATGCCTCCTAAACCTGGTGGACTTCTTTGAGACAGTTACCAAGGGTATAGACGAGGGAAAGGTGGTACACACAGCCTACCTAGACCTCGCTAAGGCCTTCATCACCATTCCCCATTCTGGTACTATAGACAAGCTCACCAGCCTGAACATAAACCCCTATGTCACAAGATGGGTTGCCAACTGGCTCACGGACAGAACCCACATGGTGAGAGTTGCGGGAGCTAGGTCCGACTCTAAACCGGTTACAAGTGGCGTTCCCCAGGGCTCAGTCCGAGGACCCCTCCCATTCGGCATATACTTCTCAGAGGTACAGGCAAGCACAGGAGGACTATGACTGACCAAATTCGCAGACGACTGCAAACTAGGGGCTATAATTGACTCTCTGGCTGACACAGACATCCTCCAAAAGGGTCTCACTGAGATGGATACCTGGTGTCATAATCATGGCCTCAAGCTAAATGCCAAAAAGTGCATAGTCATCCCCTTTGGAAAAAATAAAGTACCCACAAAGTACCACATAGGTGGTAGTCCCCTAAATACGGAAGACATAATAAGGGATCTGGGGACCCAAGTAGATAGTAATCTTACCTTTGATAATCACATTACCAAAGTGGTTAGAAAATCCTTCTAAGTGGTCCACCTAATCACAAAAGGGTTCGCATCCAGATCAAAAGAGGTCATTGTGCCCCTCTACTCATCAGACCCATCTTAGAGTACAATGCCCTATTTGGGATGTACCTTACAAGACACCTGCAACAGCTGGAAAGACCACAGAAGTACCTCACCAAGAGGATCACTGGCCTCAAACAGATGCCCTATGCAGCTTGACTGAAGAAACTCCAGCTGTACTCAGTTGCATACTGTCTACTCAGAGGTGATCTCTGCCTGACATACAAGTCCATGTCCAACCCAGAATTGATGGACATGCTCCACCTAAAGAAAACCTTATCCCCTCGAGCCACATGCTCTAGGGATCTAAACCTCACCACAACAATAAATAGGACATACTGGAGGGAGAGATTCCTGTCTCAGAGACTTCCCATGCTTTGGAACAGTATTTCAATCTACATTAGGCAGAGCTCCTCGCTAACACTCTTCAAAAGAAACCTTGACGAGTGGATGGGAAACAGAAAGTTTACCCCGGGGATCACTACAGTGGCTCTGCTGGACACAGGCAGAGGGAACTAATCTAAGGGGGTTGCGAAAGCCAACACATTCTGGCTAGGCTTATAAATGCCTTCGGGCAGATAGCCTAGTACCTACCTATGAACCATAATAGTAATACATACCCCACCAGGTAACAATACACCAGTTAGAAAATATTTTATCCTGGACATCTCAAACAAACCTTGAGACAATAATCTTATGAGACGTAAATATAGATTGGAAAACCATAGCTTCCGACTCTCCCACAAGTGGTATAAATCTGTATGTTTTTTCTCAGCTTATCAATGTCCCAACAAGATACAGCAAAGATCTTGCCTGCCAGTGCACCTTAGACTGGATTCTAGTATCCCACCCTGCTAGTTACCCCTCTTCTGGTACACTGCCTAGCTCCCTGAGCAATCATCTACCAGCTTAGTCCCTTAGAACAAACTCCCAACAACTAAGAGTACACACTATAAAATCAGTTAGGAACTCAACTAATTTTTGTCAGCATAAATTCAATTATCTGCAATATGAAATATACTGGACACCCCTTAGACACCTACCCCTTAATGATGCTATACTATACTTTAATAACACCTTCCTTCACATAATTTTTGTCAGCATAAATTCAGTTATCTGCTACATGAAATATACTGGACACCCCTTAGACACCTACCCCTTAATGACGCTATACTATACTTTCCACAAAAACAGAAGCAAGTGTTGGAAAACAAAACCAAATACACCAACCAACACCAGAAGGAGATGAAAATGCCAATAAATATCCAAAGATGCTCAGATGCTCGTAAAACTCAGATTTAACTTATCAATAAATCTGAGTTTTACGAGCATCTGAGCATCTTTGGATATTTATTGGCATTTTCATCTCCTTCTGGTGTTGGTTGGTGTATTTGCTATACTATACTTTAATAACACCTTCCTTCACATAATTTTTGTCAGCATAAATTCATTTATCTGCTACATGAAATAGATTGGACACCCCTTAGACACCTACCCCTTAATGATGCTGTACTATACGTTAATAACACCTCCCTTCACATACTTAATACACCAGCTCCCATTCGTATGAAAAGAATCAAAAAGAACTCAGCACCATGGCTCTCTAAGGAATGTAAACACCCGATGAACAAAGGGACATAGCCTGGTTAACCTGGAAACAAAACAAAAATTAACAAAATCATGTTAATTTCACAACACTACGTAACAAAGTGACAAAACTAATCAACAGAGATAATAAGCCATACTATGCCAAACTTCAACTCCAGCATCAAATCAATACCAATAAATTTTGGTACTCCATATCTTCTCTACTTAACCCTGGAAGAAATGGAGAGCACACCCTATCACCTGATACCCCTCCATCACAAATAGCAGAAAACTTTAACAAGCACTTCATAAAATCAATTTCAGACCTACTAACACACACCCCTAATGCTGTAACCCCCCCACCACCCTTCAACCTATTCAGACACCAACCCCAGGCCATCAACTACTTCTAACCCTGTCATTACTAACCCCCATACTCAACAAAATTTCATACAAACCCCATTCTTATTTCAGCCCATACCCACTGACACCATTAAGAAACTGCTACAAAAAATAAAACCCTGCTCTACTTCAGCTGACAGTCTCCCCCCATACTACCTCAAACTGGCTGCTAACTCAGTCGCCTACCCAATTGGTATCCTTATAAATAGGTCTTTATCCAAACCAGAAGTACCTACCATATGGAAACAATCTCACATCACCCCCATCCACAAAGGAGGCAACTCTTTTGATCCATCCAATTTCCATCTATATCCATCTTGTCACCCATATCCAAAATTCTCGAGAGAGAGGTATCCAGCAGCAAGTAATGCAATATCTACTGCAAAACAATCTTTTAACCAAAACCCAACATGGCTTCCGACCCAGCCACAGCCCTATTATCTTTTACAGACACTGTGAACAAGCCAGAGATGCAGGATACTATACAGCCTCAGTATTCCTTGATCTCTCCAAGGCCTTTGACACAGTGTCTCACCCCTTACTATTAAACACACTGTCTAACTTAGGCTTCTCACATAACACAGTAAAATGGTCTCAGAGCTACCTCAAGGATCGTACACAAGCAGTGAAATGGTCCAATGAACTCTCACACTTTCTCCACAACCCTACTGGAGTCCCTCAAGGCTCCATCCTCGGACTCCTACTCTTCAACATTTTCACAAACAACCGTCACACACTGCCTCTCACCCTGGGACCCTCATTCAATATGCTGATGATTCCATCATAATCTGCATTGCTCAATCACTACCAGAACTCAAATTCTCAACAGTCCTTTACAGCAGCTGAATTCTGGCTAAGAAATGCCCAACTCTTTCTTAATCCAAAGAAGATCAAACTAGTACTTTTTCATCCCAAAATCACCTCCCTTGTCACTGATCATTTCAACATCCTTGCATCTGACAACACTGCCACAGAAATAGTGCAGGAAACCAATCTTCTAGGTGTTATCATTGACAATAAACTTTCATTTGACCCCCATATACAGCAATATATAAAGAAAACTTATCAAAAACTGGGACTGTTATACAGAAACAAACATTTTTTTTACTGCAGCAACCAAAACTACCCTTGTAAAAACATTTTACTTCCCTCTCTTCTTTATGGTGCTCCTATCTTAACTAACTTACAAAATTCTACCCTAAGCAAGTTGGAACAGTGCTACAACAAAGTTGCAAAGTTTGCCACAAACTCTAAATATCACACACACCACTGTAAACCACGCCTAGAATTAAACTTGCTTGAACTCCCCAACCAACTTGCCTTTATTCAGCTATCCACCTTGCACAACCTTATATTCAAGCCTACTGCCTGCCCTGCACTAGCCAATCTAGTCACACCTTACACACCAAATCGATGCCTACAATCAGAAGATAAAAATCTATTAGCTATCTCAAAACCCACAAGAAAACCTGGTCACTCTCTGTATTCACTCTGTCTGTATACATTGGAATTCACTACCTCTAGCTACCAGGTTTATTCCTGGCCTAACCCATTTCAAAGCCTCTTTAAAAAATCATCTCAAAAATACATGCCTCTGCTCCTGCGTAAAGCCTGCCTAATGCTCAGGTCTTCTTCTTCTCTCACATTTCAATCCCTCACAAACTGCAAGATCCTAAAGCTCTTCTAACTCCTTCTGTGCCTTCTATACCATATCCTTAAGTTACTGCTCAGGCTTTATTGCTTCTATCCTTCTTAACTCTCTCTCACTATATGTCTGCATCACTAACTTTCTGGCTGCTACTTCTACATCATGTATGATAAGAGTTGACTATTATCATCTGTAATGTTTTAACTCTATAGAACTGTCTAGATGTGTAGTAATATATTACAACATCTTGTAGCAGTTTGTTTTTTTCAAGTTATTTTTGTATAGTATTTCTAATGTAATCTTTATTGTACTGGATTATACTGTATTTGTATTGTACTGTATGTGGAGCTTTTCTCCCCAGGCCTCTGCTGAAAACGGGTTCTGTAGACCCAGTCAGACCACCCTGGTAAACAAATGTCAAATAAATAAATAATAAGTTGGTGTGGTGCCTAAGTTAAGACCAGGAAAAATTCCAGAAATCCTGGACCAATTGTTCCTAACAATGGGCATATGTCACCAGAATCCAAGAAATGATGTAAGACCATGGATAACATGTAGGCAACTAGAATTCTTGTCCTGGGGTGCTGGATAAAGGTTTTCCCAAGATGGGTGAGTGAATAATAATCTGTTCTCCCTGACCAGATAAAAATCAATTACTTTCTCCAATATGTTGTTGGGGTAAGCATTTTCAAGAAATCTTACTCTTAAGCAAAATATATTAGTTAATATAATTTTTATCCTCAGACACAGTCTTGGAAAGAAAGATGAATTGTCCCTTACAAATGCTCTTTTTTATTGAAGGAATAAGCACTATGAAAATATAAATCAAGAAATACCAACATGTTGAATATTAAAACAGAATTCCAGAAAGACAGTAGTGTAATCAAGGTGTTTAAAAAAATTGGTTAAGTTTGGCCAATTCACCACTTCAAACAATGACAACATAATCAAAAAATTGAATATATAATCAAATGAAGGTCCAGAACTCATTGTTACTTAGAAATAAGTACTCCCAGTAAAACAAAACCAGACTGGTAAAGGATGGCGTGCAGGACACCCCCATTACCAATTCAGAGGACTGCTTAAAAAATGTATTCTCAAATGTAAAATAGTTGTTGCTTAGAACCCAATCCATCATAATAAAAATAGCATTGATGTTGCATGGAGACATTGGTGTGTTACTAGAGAGAATGTCACGAAATCATTCAAGGCCTGTGGAATAACAGTAAACAAGTCCTTCATGTCCCCTGTGATCAAAATATCACTTGACTCATATTGTAACTCCCTGACTGTACCAAGGAAGTCCCAAGAGTCTTATAGGATGGCAGGAATATTTGTGATGAAAGGTTTTCATTTCTGGTCAATAAAACTAGGTATCTATATTAAATTCTAAGATTAGCACTTTCATCTAAAAAGAACTAAGGATAGAGTTAGAGTTCTGACAGAGTTAAAGCCAGAGTTATGACTTCTTTTTAGGAAAAAGCTCATCTTCAGATGAGAAGTGGTATAATGCATCAATGATTTTTTTAATTATTTTTGTAGACAGTATTTTTACACTGGCCATTTTAAGTCTTCTATGAACTATGATTTTTTTCTAGAAATATAATAGAACTTTTTTTCATGTTTCTAGCCAGACAAATGGACATATGGAACAGAATACCTCTTTTATTTTGATTGAAAGAAGAAGCAAAGAAAGTAAAGAATGAACTATCAGCATTATGAATTATTTAACCGCTTCATCTATTTTGCTTCAGAGGTACTACTAGTCTGGCAAATGTCTACTCAATGAACCTTTACACTATGACTTTTTCCCCTCCTTTGTTTTTCTCTTTTTGTTTTCCCTCTTTAATAATTCTTTCTGCGATTGCAGTGAATACTGCATATCCATGTTGTTGTTGTCTTTCGGCTTTTTCTGGTTATGGGTCGCCGCAGCGGAACTCCTGTCTGCTAATGATTGGCAGTAGATTTTCACGAATGCAGAGGTGCCAGCTCGATGTCCAACCTTCAAGGAAGGCATGTCCATTTACGCATGTGAATGTAAATATGTGTAACACTATCAAAAAAAGCAATTATCCCACTGGCAAAATGTTTTATGTATAATGTTGAAACTAAAACGTAGATTTTTCTAAGTAATATAATGGCAAATGTGAAAAGCACTTTTGGTATTTTATTTAAATGTGAAAGAGGCATGTCTTAAATCTCTTGAGATATATCAAAGAAAGGGAAGAAAGAATACTTCTGCCTAAGCTCTAGGAGAACCTGCATGAATGTCAGCAGATCACAGAAAAAACACAAATGGCATAAGGCTGAATGCTTCTTCCCACAAGAAGTCATTGCTAATGGGATTTCTAATTGTGGCCTGGCAATGATTCACATTTTAGGGAGATTTCCCTTTCTTTGTGTTGGTGTGACCGTGGAGTTTGTAAATATAAATTCAGGTGGTGTGATGTGGTGTGGTGTGTGCGCGGGGGCCTGCAAAAAACAAAAAAAGGGGTTTTATTGCCCTCTTGTTTTTCAGGCTTTTTTTTTTTGTTTTGAAAAGCTGACTTTTAGGAAGTCAACTCTTCACAGCAGAACCCTTCTACCCATCTAGGTGATGCACAGATGGAAAAGATTTGAAAAATATTTATGGATAAAACAGATAATCAACATTTGGGAATGAAAAATTCAAAATTTCATGGTCTTATGTAGTGACAGAGATATACTTTGTTATTCAGGTTAGAATACTTCTAGTAACTTTGTGTTATAATAGTAGCACTAAAGTACTAGCTTCAGTATATGGTTCTTTTCAGCGATTATGAAGTAGCTTTGCAACATTTTGCTGCTCGGTTACAAAAACTATTATACCGCTTTAGGTTGGAGATCAGAACATTGTTTTGAATGCTACATTAAACAGATCTTATGTTTATTTGTCTCCATCTTATCAAGTGAGCTGTGGTTAACTATTATGTGACTGCAAACATGTATGATATTGGTCACACCCATAATTCCTTAACTTTACAATATCCACATATGACATGTTGCCATGCTGACTCAACACAAGTATCTTAATGTATGTATATGGTTAATAAACCGAACAGTTTGCTATTAATGTAGATGTTCTTGAGAAAAAAAAAATAGATAATGGTAGACACTTAAAGGAAAATATGCACACACTGACTTTTAATTACGGCCTTTAAGTTATATATACAACAGCAATCTACCACTTTGAGAAGAAAATGAGTAGTCTGTTATACTGTATAGGGTTAAATGCCATGCCTTTAAGGCAGCAATGTATGGCAACATGCAAATGAGTATTAAGGTAATAACTGCATTAAATGGAATCAAATAAGGGAACTAAATGTATAAACGGAGGATTTAAATAAATTAAAACCTGCTAACTATAATAAATACAAGATTTGGAAAGCAAAAATATTGATAGAAAGATTTTTGATCAAACATTAAAAAGTGTGAAAATAAAGCAATTACTGACAGCTATAGAAGCTTTGACTAAGTAAAAATACAAGTCTTCAATGTAGGTCTAAATGCCTCAAGACTATGCTACAGTTGTATAACAAGAAAGGAGAGTTGGTTTCTGACTAAATCTTAATTTAGTGGGCAGTAGTTGATTTCCATAAATGATATAATAAAGAATTGATTAACATCAACTGGTTATGTAAAATGGTTAGAAGATACACCGAAGTATGAGTGTCTTCAGACCAAATAAGAATTAAAATGGCATGATAGTCAATAGGTAATTAAAACGGTTAAAAGCAATAAGGTCTCTAGGCCAGAAGGCTATAAGGCCTACATTTAGAAGGAATGCACTGATATAATGCATCTGTATCTTTTAAGATTGGTCAAACACATCAATTCCAGGATGAAAAATAAAAGATTCCTTGAGAGAGGTTGAGTTAGCCTGTAAGCAAGACAAAGTTGTTGGTAAACATGAACATTATAGATCAATTTCAATTTTAAATACTGACTACAGATGTATTGTGAAAACTGTAAAAAGGTAAATAAGTATTTGGATAAAACATTAATACCTGTATAATTCTTCATTTTGTTCAAATCAACATATCAGGCAAATAAAATATTTAACAAGCTAAAATGTTGTATACTGAAATAGCAAAGTTCCTCTGTCGCACTCAGCCAGTGCAAAATTTGAGGCATCAAAAGTTTTTGACATAGTTAATTGGAAATTTATGTTTCAGGTTTTAGGTTGTTATAATTTTTCCAAGGATTTATATAACAAAATCCAGTCTATAAAATATTACACTGGCAAGTTTAAGAATTATTGGTAACATTTCTTCACAATTTGAACTAACAATGAAGGTATGATAAGGATTATTAATTTTTCAAGTATCACAATTGATAAAGTCCATCATACACTGTTAGCACATGATGATTTGGTAATTATTTTATGAATAATTAAGAGGACTTATGAAGAATGGAAAAGGTTTTTGCATATGCAGAAGCTGTCATACAAAATAAAAAGTAATGAGAAACACAGATATTTTCTATATTTAGGGACACAAAATACTCAGTAGGCTAGTTGTATTCCAACAGTGGACAAATTCAAATTTTTGAGTGTCACTTCTATACTTTACATAATGAGACGTGTAACTCCATATATAATTATTACTTGACAATGACAAATACAAGAACAAATAAGCAGCAAGTATTTTTCAATACCTTTGGCTGTGAACTTAATAAGGTATATATAGTACCACTGGTGGTGTTTTAATTTGGAAATCTGCTGGTTCCACCCTTTCCAAGCTGGTGTAATAAACTGAACAGTACTTATAGAAAGCTCTCATGGAAAGGTGGTACTTCACAAAGTCTTTGTTCTTTTGTCACTGCCACTGAAAACAAGGCAAGTCTTTCATTTCAAAAGTTTGAATTATATGTAGTGGTGTAGTCTTTGATGAATTTGTTTTTGATGTAATATAATCAGGATTGTAGATGTGGCACAATAAGGAAAGTTATATGCAACTCAGACACTCCTACTAAACAAATTTTGTGTAGTAAGACTGTTGGAGTTTTACTACATCCTTGTCAGATTTATAAGATTCTGGTTATTTACTGTCACTTTTCAAGATTCTTTCCACACCATGATTCCCACATAAAATATGGGATTATTTCCTATTATTGACTGTGGTTAACTATCCTTATAAGAAATATGGAACAATGTACTTGATAATCAAATAAGTGATGCCAGTGAATAAGGTACTATAAACGTAAAGTAAAATTTTGCAATTGTGGTTATCTCAAATTTTAGACATTTTGACTACTCTGAGCATGAAAAAAACACATTTCAATTATTTATAAATATATTACTCAAACTAAAGAAAAAAAAAACAATTCTTTCTGGATATCATAAATGAGAACAACATTGACAATTATTTCCTGATAAATCATGGAAATTAAACTTACTGAATATAAATATGGTACACAGATGTACATATATTTCAAGCACTAGCATTAATGCCCTTCTATATAAAACAACAAAAGAAGAGGCCAATGAAAACAAATTTATTCAATGAACTCTAGCGCTTCGGCCAATCCTTGCTTTCAAGAAGTACAAACAATGAATTAACTCAGCATCTTATATACCATATAAAACCTATAAAAAAGAGTTATGTACTTACCATAACTTGGCCTCTGCTATCTTATGTACGTCTTCATTCATCACATCAGGTTCTTGGATCCAACATTGGATCTGAGCTGGCAAAATATACAACAGATGGATCCAAGGCTCTGGCTCCTCCCTCTCCCATACCTCCCTGCTGCTCTCTAATCCCCAGATTGAGTTTGCCACCATACTCCTGACCCATTCCTCCCAAGGTAGAGAGAAACCCACTCCAACTTCCTCCACTAGTCCACCAGGAGGGGGATGGCAGGTGGGAAATGTGATGAATGAAGGCACAGGATAACACAGTAGCCAAGCTATGGTAAGTACATAACTCTTTATCTGATGTTATCCATGTCTTCATTCATCATCACAGGCTCACAGCCCTCAGCTACTAAACATTCTGGGAGGCCTTAAGGAAGGACATGCCAGAGCACTATGGAACCAAAGGAGGCTCTACTCCTAGAAACAAAATCCAATTTGTAATGGGATATGAAAGTGTGAGGACTGGACCAAGTAGCAGCAGCACAGATATCATCAATAGAAAGCCTTGCTACAAAGGCAGAAAGAAGTGGCCACAGATCTAGTAGAATGGGCTCTAACACAGCCCGGAATCTCCAGGTGATTCAGATTGTAGACCACAGATACACAGCTAGAAATCCACTTGGAAATAGTGATCTTGGAGACTGGAAGGCCACATCTGTTCTCAGAGAAGGCTACAAAATGTTGTTCTGATCTACAAAATCCCTTAGTCCTATGCAAGTAGAACCAAAGCTGTGAACATCCAAGGTATGAAGGATATACTCCCCCCATTGGAGTAGTTATGGAAAAAAACTGGAAGCTGACTGCATTGGCTAAGGTTCGACTCGGAAGGAACCTTGGGTAAAAAGGAAGGATTTGTTCTCAGAGATACCCTGTCCTTATGACAAGTCATATAAGGAGGAGTAATGGAAAGAGCTTTCATTTCATAAACCCTCCTAGCTGAAGTGACAGAGACCAGAAATGCTGTTTTTCAAGACAGAAATGTGGGATCATAGGAACTGACAGGTTCAAAAGGCCTCCTAGTCAGAGATTGCAGAACCACTGTGATGTCCCAAGGAGGTGAAGGGTCCATAATTGGAGGATGAAGAAGGAAGACCCCTTTCAGAAATGCCTTACAATGCCTGGATGAAAAGGAAGGTTCAGAGCTCACATGAAAATTAGAAATTTCCGCCAACTGAAGCTTAATAGTGGAAAAACTTGCTCACTCATGAAAAAGGGAGGACAAAAACAAAAGTATATCCGGGACTGAGGCAGAAAAAGGGTCCAGATTCCGGGTCTATATTAGAACATCAAAGTTTCAGAACTTCAAATGTTCTAATATCGACACCTAATAAGTGAAAGCTGAAAATAGCGTAGTTTTAGATAACCAAATTCTTTCCTAGGGAAAGAATTTGGTTGTCCGTTCCTGTCGCTTCACTATTTTCAGCTCTGCGGTGAAAAGCTACAGTCGGGTTCAGGTAAGTGTGCGATTGTGTGGATGTGAGGGTTAGGGTGGGATAGGTGAGTTAGGGTTAGGGCGCGGGTCAGGTAAGTATGCGAATGTGTGGACGTAAGGGTTAGGGTGGGATAGGTGAGTTAGGTTTAGGGCACGGGTAAAGTGTGTTTGCGATAGTGACGGACCTTAGGATTAGGGTTTGGGTTAAGGTAAGTGGGTAGATAGTGGTGTATGTATAGTTTAGTGTAGGTTTAGATGTAGGATTTTAGGTGTATGTGTGTGTGGATTGCTGTTTGTTTGGTGTGCTTGTGTTGTGTGTATGTGTTTTGGAACAGCAAATTTTTTCCCTAGGAAAAAATTCGATGTTCTAAATTTTCGGTCTTATCAGTTTTCGGTTACTAGGTGTCGATATTAGAACATTCGAAGTTCTGAAATTTCGATGTTCTAATATAGACCCCAGATTCCTGCTCCTGGCCCAAATGGTCCCATTTACTGCTGTACACTTTCCTAGTAGAAGTTTTTGGGAGGCCAGAATGATGCGTTTGATGCGGGACGCTAGCCTGGACTGTCTAATTATCACTGTAACTGGAGAAACCAAGCAGTTAGCTGAAGGATATAAAGGTTTGGTAGAGGGAGCCCTGATGGGGGGAAAATCAGATCCTGATGGGGATCCAATATGGCGGATACTTCAGACTGAGACCTGATGAAGGGGAACCATGGTTGTCGAGGCCAGAAAGGGGCAATGAGAATCAGAGATGTCCTCAGGCATTCAGCCATCTGTAGGACCTTGGGTATTAAGGAGACAGTAGGGTAAGCTTAGAAGAGACCAGAGGCTAATCATGGACCAGATTGTCCCTTGGGGACTCCCCCTGAGAGGGGGATCAGGGCAAAATACCTGCCGCACTTATGGTTGATTGGAGAGGCAAAAAGGTTGCAGCACAGGGAAGTAAATAGTGTGGGAAGAAATAGCCAGGGAATTGTTATGGCTAGGCTTGTAAAGGCCCTAGGGCTGATAGCCTAGTACCAACCTATGAACCTATGAACCACAGCTGACTTCACCAGTCGAAAATCTGATACACCACTGAAGGATGGAGGGACCACCCATCAGAACTCAAGATAGATCTGCTGAGTCTGTCGGCCAACACACTGAAATCCCTGGGTATGTGCATTGCAATAAGGAAGCAGCCAGAGGACATAGCCCATTCCCACACTCTCATGGCCTCTCTTTACAATGGGTAAGAGTGTGTTACCCCTTGTTTGTTGACATACTAGACAAGAGACATGTTGTCTGTCTGAATGGAAATCATCCCTTGAAGGAGGCAGTCCTGGAAAGCTTGCAATGATAGGAGAACCTGCCCTGATCTCTAGGACATTTATATGCAACTTGGTCTCTATTGGAGACCAAGTGTCTTGGACAGTCTACCCCCAAAAATGCCCCCCCACCCCAGGAGAGAGGCATCTGTGGTCACAGTGGCTGTGAGCAGAGGGAGAGAAAAGGCCTGCCTAAGAAGAGATCCTGCGACTGAAGCTACCACTGGAGGTGACATCTGCACAATGGTGCCAGTTTTATGGTCATAGACAGAGGATGAAGAAGAGCCAACCATTGGACTGCTAAGGTTCATTGTAACTCCCACATGTGGTATCTGACCAGAGGAACCAGAAGAATGGCTGAGGCCATGGAACCGAGCATCTGAAGAACTAGCAGATCTGGGGGTGAAGGATGTCCAAAACCTGAGTGACCTATTCCCGTATGAGCTGAATTTTGCACAAAGGCAGAATTGCAATCTCCGACATGGAGTCCAGCTGAACTCCTATGAACTCCAACCATTGTGTGGGAATGAGGTTGGATTTTGCCAGGTTGACAGATATACCCAGCTGAATGGAAAAGGGTAAGAAGCTACTGAACCACCTGAGTTGGTCATTACCTCGAAGGTGCCATGAGGAGCCAATGGTCAAGGTACAGAAAAACCTGGAATCCTTGCAGACACAAGAGAGCCACTACCACTGTCATGCATTTAGTAAACACCCAGTGGGCCGTGATGAGACCGAAGGGTAGGGCTCTGAATTGATAATTATTTCCCCCTAGCCAGAAGCAAAGATGTCTCTCCTGGAATGCCTGTCTATCTTGATGTGATTGTAGACATCCTGGAGATCTACTGAGCACATCCAATCATCCTTGTGTAATAGTGGCAGAATAGACTGAGCAGTGACCATCTGGAACTTTGACTTCTTGACTGAGAGATTGAGCTTGCTGAGATCCAAAACAGGACATAGGTTCCCCATCTTTTTTAGCACTAAAAAGAAACAGGAGTAAGTGCCAGATCCTCTTTGTCCTGCTTGGACCTCCTGAATGGCTCTTTTTTGAAGAAGTTGTTGAAATTCTTTGATGGTCAACTCCCCCTGACTGGGTGGAGCATCGGGGAAATAACTTCTGACTGGAAGGGGTTCTGAAAAGGAAATGACGTAGTCCCTGGAAATTATGTTTAACACCCACTGATGAGAACTGATTTCTGTCCAGGGTAATGGGTGTAGGGAAATACCACCCCTGACTGCCTCAGGGCAGAGCAGTCGGGTAACAATTCGGGAGCACTAAAACAGCTGCTCAGAGAAAGTTTCTCTGGAGCCCTAATTTTGCAGACACCCCCCCCTGTCCCCCTGCCAGGAGGGTGTCATTGAAACCACTCCAACCTGCCTATGGAAGAGGATTCGTCTGGAGCCTCTTGAAAGGGGGAGTGTGCCTTATGGAAACACATCTTTCTGGATCCCTGTTGGGTCTTCGAGAAAGATCTCTGGGGGGGTTGAAAGCTTGATTCCTACTGCAGACAAAGTCTTCTCTGTGGGTCAAAGTGTCCTTCATGGAAGGTCCAAAGAGAGTGGCACCGTCAAAGGGGGCATTAGTAAATGATGCCTTAAAGGGTTCCGCAAACTCATGCAAGGATAGCCAAGCATAACGCTGCAAGGCAATGCCCATGCCAGCAGCTCGAGAGGAAGCCTCCGCAACTCTGGAGATGAGCCTCATTGAGGAATTCACCAGAGAGATCAGAGTGGCAAGCTTGGGAGATACCTGCTTGAGGTTCTATGCTGGCAATAACTCTGCCAAGGAGGTGCAGAGCTCTTGAACCAAATCCCTTTAAAGGCACATAAGTCCAAAGCTAGCTGAGGCATATACTCACTTCCCAAAATGGTCTATCGCCTGAAACTCCCTGTTCAGAGGATGGACCGTGGAGCTCTGCTTTGATAGCCCCTTCTTCTTGGTGGCGGCAACTACGATAGCATTGACTGGGATGCCCATATTCCAGAATACACGTTTTGCTGTGGCGCTAAGGAACTAATCAGCCCGCCTAGGAACAGGCTCCACTGTGTCTGGCTCCTTCCAGGCCCTGCTGGCAATTAGGTCCACTAACTCATCACCTGAGGGGGGGCACCCAGGAGATAGACAGGCCCGTCCCAAAGGCCTCCAGAAATATGGACGTCTCTGAAGATGGGTGTTGAGGAGACCATCCACGCTTTTGTTTTAGGAGCTCAAGGATGTCTCCACAGGAGACATCATCAGGCGGATATCTAGGGGACCCATCTCCTTCCTTAAGGTCCATATCCTCAGTGAGGGACTCTGCAGGGGAGTCCAAGTGCCTCCTCTTGCACTTTCTCTTATGATGAACCTCCTCCATAGGGGGCTCTGGGGAGGACTCGGAAGAGACAGAGACTCCCAGAGTGGAGGAAACCTCCTGAAGGCTAGATCGGGAGGGCTCACCTGGGACAGGATGACAGGACTCGGCAGCCAAGGTAGAGAGGGGCCAGAAGGGACCTGGAGGTGTGGCAGAGGAAACTCCAGACCTGGAGAAAGTCCTCTCTACCACCCGGAAGGTCGAAGGGCTGGAAGCGGGTCCATCCTCCATATCCAATGGCAAAGTCTCCCGGAGGAGAGGAATGAACCTGGAAACTGCCCTCGACCCCCAGATGATACTAGCCCAGAGCTATCAAAAGCCGAGTAACCTAGAGGAAGGTATTGGTCCAAAAGGATGTTACCAAACCCCCCCCCCATCGTGGTGCCTGCATTAACTGTTCTGGTACAGGGCTAATCCTGCTCTGTAGGTGGAGGAACAGAATAACCCAGAGACCCCGGTGGGGACAAGAAAGGAGGGATACTCAGCCTCATCGGAATTTGGCCACAAACTTCCTGGTCCCTTGAACCCAAATCCAAAGGGGTTGGAGGAGGAGAACGAGAAGCAGGAAAGGAAGAGGTTCCCCTTGCCGGATGGGCAGGAGAAGCCACGAGACCCAACTCTATCTGGGCCTTGAGGAAACTCCTCATCATCCTGTCCATGTCTGAGGGTAGAAGACTCATAGATGACCTAGAGGAGGAAGAAGAGTGAGTGGACTTGGAAGGAGACCTTCCTGACCTATTGATAGGCTCTGGAGAATGGTTCTGATGGCTCGGAGCCGACGGTGGTCTTTGATTGGAGGTGGAAGGGACTGCAGGTTCCTCCAAGATAATGATCAGATCTGAAGGTCCTGTCAGATCTGAAATCCTAGATGGGTCAATGGTTGAATCCAATGAACTGGTCGGATCCAGAGCCGGCCCTACTTTGGTCAGATCTGAGGGCCTCTGAACCAGACAGGACCTGGATCCTACTGAAGGCTCACAGGGTCTCAGCACCGAAGACCTCAGATTTGAGGCAGACTGGGCTGGGATCGGATCCAGGAACTTAAAATCCGACAGCTGTGGTTTCTTGGCAGAAACTGGCATGGAAGAGGTCTTCCTCTTTGGGGTTTGAAGAGGAAGCCCTAGAGGGGAAAACAAAGGGACCCCCTTTCGCCAGACCCTTAAGAAGCAACTTGTTAAGGTGCTCTACTAAAGCCCTGGGGTTAAATGTGGCACAAAGGTCGCATTCAACCTCCAGGTGTGGAGTGCCTAAGCAATAAACACACTCCTTGTTCTTATTGGAATAAGGCATTTTTCGACCGCACGAGGAGCACTTTTTAAAACACACAGGCCTGTTAGACATAATACACACACAATAAGACCTTCACTAGCGTCACTAAAACAATGGAAACAAGCCCTAACAAAATACAGAAGAAAAATGGAGCAAAGCCCACACACACACACACACACACACACACACACACACACACACACACACACACACACAAAAACTCACACACACACACACACACACACACACACACACACACACACACACACACACACCCAAAAACTCACACAGCTAACCTGAAACACTAAAACTAAGGGGAGGAAGGTTCTACACTATAAAAAATAACTAGCTAGAACTACTCTGCACTAAACATTACCATTAGGGAAATTTTAAAGAAAGTATAAGAAAAGTTTTACTTAGCTGGCCAGACCCAGTGGGAACACGTCTGCCCCATGAGCATTGCAAATGATTAAGATTAGACAGAAGCAAGACATTATGGGAGAGGGAGGAGCCAGAGCCTTGGATCTGTCCATTGTATATTTTGCCGACTCGGATCTGATCTTGGATCCAAGACCCTATGGTTATGAAAGAAGACACGGATAACATCAGATCAATCAAATAATTACATAATTTAGCAATCAATCAATTATATTAAACATTTCCAACTGCATTCTGCAATGAAACCACTAGGGGTCAGTGTATCTTACTTCAAGTTAAAAACAGATTCCTTACAAAACAATCTTTTTTTAATATTAAAACACCCAATTTCCGGAATTATTTGTTCCAATATAGTACCTCTTAAAACCCCAAAATTGCTGCCATGACACAACTTAAAATGCCCTTCTAGCATGCCAATATACCAAAACAGTTGTCCCCATAATAAGCGTCCAGACTGTTCTAAAAATATCTGATCTAGTGCTTGCTTTAATGTAATTTGGTAGTCTATTCCATGCATCAGCTTTTCTCTCAGAAAACCAATTTATGCACTTCTCATTCCTATAGAATTTTCTACACAAATTGTCTGATAATTCTCTACTTTTCAATAATGCCAAATATTCCCAGATATAGTTGTCTCTAAATGCCCTATATACCTGAATAAGGACTCTTAAATATCTGCATGAGACACTGTACAAGTTCAGATATTTTAGTCTTTCATAATAAATTTTCACATCCATGGATACCCTTGGTATATTTCTGCTCTGCTCTTTCCAGTTTACTCATGCTTGCTTTCTTTTAAGGTTTCCATATTTTTATTCCATATTCAGGGTTGGGTCTAATGTAACTAACAATGACTTTATCATTTCTGATTTCCTACACTTTATAAATCTTTTTTATACAACCTATAGTTCTACAACTATCAATAACCATTTTCTTGATATGATTAGAAAAACTCAAAGCTGGATCTACCCATATACCCAGGTCCTTAAATGAATTTACCGTTTCAAACACTGAGTGCTGTGTTAAATATTTATTTTCAATTTATGTCTTCCAAATCTCGTATGCTTAATTTTTGATGTATTGATTAGCATATTATTCTCCTGTGTCCAAATGGTCAATTTAGTCCAGTTGTTTTGCAGACATTCCCTGCCTGTAACATATATGATCAGTTTACCCAATTTCAAGTTATCTGTGTGCAAACTGTTGAACATCTCAGATGAATAAGACAACTCTGAAAGACTCTGAAAGATGCAATCTAAACAACTTGGACAGAGCCCTGTGAGACATCCTGACTGGAACCAAGAATTTCACCTGTCCAATCGCTGTAGGATACATGTCATGTCTTATTCGTATGCCATGCAGCTATCCATCTTATCGAGAATACAGCAACAGTCATAATTCTTTTTTATTCAGTACAAGATCATATACAGCATACATTATACTCCAGTAAACTAATGCTAATGAATTGTAAAAAACAAAAAAAGCTTGCTTTATTTGTTGGTGAGAATGTCAGGACATGACGTCTTGGTGGGATAGTGTGTATAACTTGATGATTAAATTCATAAAAGGTGTTATTTTACCCCTGTGGTATTACTGCTAGACATGGTATTTAATTTTACTTATGAAAGACAAATGGAGTCTTGGCTAAGATTATATTAACAAATACATTTTAAAACACCAAAAGGCTTTTCCCCTCCACCTTTTTCATTAGCTTAATGGTGGCCATACTAACAGGAATATGTAATGTGCCCATGAGATACTCTAAAATGTTAGTACAATTTCTAGAATGTGGTGAGATACTTATCCCATGTGCCTTTGGACTTAGAAATACATTTATAGTTTATTAATTATGGGAGCATGGGGGATCAGCTCCTTTATTGCATGGAGTAGCTCTGCTCAGTTTCTTTATTTCCATAAACATCTAGTAATAGTTTGGCAGGCAGCCCTCTACTGAACAAAAAAGTTCTGAATGTTTGCAGTTCTTAACACATTGTACTTTGTTAGAGAAATATGGTTAATACAAATAGACCAACTAGGTACATAGCTGTGCAAGCTGTTGGAAGAGTGAACAAGTAGCCCTTCCCAAATTACATTTATCCCTCATGTTTTTGACTCTCTCACTCTCTCTCACTCTCCTCCTTTTTGTATTTTCTATGCATTATGGTAATACTAGAAATTTTGTTGAGTTCTGATGCTACTTTACTTAAACAAAATACATAAATAAAGCATAAAAAAAAACAGAAAGCAAGTAGCTCACATTAATACTTTAACGGAAACAGGATCTCTACTTTTACTGACACTAACAATGCAAAGTGCTTCAATTAAGCTTGGCAGCAGCAACACATATGGGCCAGTTTTGAGACATGTTACATCTAGTTAAGACTGTTCATTAATAGGTTTGGAGCTTTAATGACCTTAGGTTGATATGTACAGTTTGCATTCTGATCCGAGGAAACAAGTTCTGTTTCACAGAAGTCAATGGAAAGGAGGTCTTTGCAACTTTCTGAATCAAGATGGCACCAACTTAGCACCAGGAGGATCATTCAATTTTTCCTGTATTGTTATCACAACCTGTATTATGGTAATAGACACTACAGAAAACCATTATTTTTCCTTTTATAAAAGGATTCTGAGGATCTGAAATGTTTATTCTTTGCCGTGCTTATTTCTTCTTAAAGCAGATCTAGTGGGTTTGTGACACTTATCTGACATGTCTGAGAAAACTCTACAAAACAATACAATTTTCATGCAGAAAAATGTACTATATGGTGGTCTTGCTCTATCATTTGTCTAGCAGCACACACATCTATGGAATCAGAACAGTCCACTGCATTCATCTATTTTTATAGCAGCTTTACACAGTTAAATAACAGGTAACACATGGCAGGAATGCAGCCTGGATGCACATGCAGCTATGTCACACAGTTATAAGAACACAAAGGGACATGTTTGCATCACCAATACAGACAAGTGGGGTTAAACTAGAAAGCACAGTTTTCAGTGGGTTAGCTAGAGAGAAAAGCTTGAACAGCAAATGGTAATCACTGTTCTCTTAAATGATTGTCTTAGTGAAGTACAGTTGATTGATTCTTGGTGGAAACCAGTTAAAAACGTGTACATACCTATGTGCATGCACACTGAGATACACAAACACTTGAGCGCCAAACACACATACACACAGATACGCACAATGCAATGTAAATGCCATCACAGGCACATTTTTCATCAGAGATGGAGCAAGAGGCAGTTCTTCAGCCATAATATGAATGCTCTGGATGCACCCTAAACTCCCAGCCTGAATAAGTGATGAAAGTCAGCTTTTTCCAGGTAAAAAAAAGAAACGACCAAAGTGAGAATTCACCTAATGTATGAGCATGGAGTGCTGCACCACAGTGTAGGGAAAAAAAGTGGGTCATACAGGGAGAGAGGCACGGCCAGAGGTCAACAGTTAGGATGTCAAAATAGCATAAGACGAAAACTGTGGTGCAAATAAAAAAGAATCCAATAGCTAAAAAATTAGAAAGTGGGAAATGGCTGTCAATAGACATTATAATTAATCTTACAAGTATGGTTAGTATGAACATCAACAGGAAAAACGTGATGGAATCCCCCAAGGCAATCTACTAGCATCAGTGGCAGCAAAACAATTCATGGGAGGGGGAAATTTCATTGCAGAGGACTGTTCTGGAAGTAATAACACACCAAGTGCCACTAGGTGGCAGAAGAGTTTCATGAAGTAGTTTCTGCTGACTGTCAAAGTCTACGTGAAGGAATATCTGAGAGCTGTGTGCTGGTGCTGCTGAAATGGTGTTCATACCATGTCTGGGGACAATTCACAAGACAATACGGTGTTTTATGCAACAACAGGGTCTAAAAATATAGTTCATAAATAGCTAATCCCATAATCTAAAATAACCTTCTGTCATGTGACATAGAACTACAGCCTGGTGTCTTACCTTGCATGTTCTCCAGCTTAGTCATGTACATGTTGAAAAGGGAGTAGATGCGCTCTGTTTCTCTGTCACCATCGACGTCTAGTTGTATATTGGCAGGCAACCCTCTATTGAAAAAAAAATAGCACAAAATGTTGGTGGGTCTAAACACAATGTGACAGTCTAAACTTCATTAGAATATTTTTTATCTAAAGAGCCCAAGAGGTATGTGGATTTGTGAGCTATTGGAAGAGGGAACAGCAAGTAACCCTTTGCCAGTCCCAAACCCATATTCTCCTTCCAAAACAAGGAGGGGCTGGGAGGTCCTTGAGATAAGCATGCAGTTAAAACTCAGAAACATTATGTACAATTACAAAGGATGTTTATACATTCTTTAAAAGATGAGTGTTCATGGTGTCTTTCCAAAAAAAAAAAATCAAACATTTCCCATACATCTATTTCTGAGTTCACCAAAAAACAAACAAGTTAATCATAAATATTAAAATGTTAAAAGTGGGAAACATTTTAAAACTGTAAAACTAAACAACATGGTTCCACTCTCATGTAAGTTTCTAAATGCACATATAAATGTGCATGTATGTTATGAAAACAGCTATTCTTTAATTTTATGTCATACATCTTTAGCAGCTTAAACATCAAGTAACAAACTTTTTAAAAGCTGTAAAAAAAAAAAAAAGCACAGTTTCATGCTGCACTCTGATGTTGTCCAAGAGCCCACACACATAACTTTCACAGCACCCCAGTGCAAGTACTGAATGGGCCAATGACATGATGCCCAGCATGGAGTATAACTGGACCCAACAACAGGCAGTTTTAAAGCTGGGAATCTCAATAAACCGGACTACCTCAGCATTTAAGGTGCCAAACATCCATGTGCTGGCTCATTCTTAGCACAGCTACAACAATGCTGGTGACAGGACTGTACACAGCCTTTCTCATTTTTGCTTTCATTCTAGTCTCACATAAAAACATTATCCAGCTACTTTATAGCACAAGGCATGAGAGTTCTCTGCAATTCTATGTGGCATAATACGGCACAACCTTAGTCTCATACTTCCAGTGGGGGTAAAGGGTAGGGAAGTTGTACAGCATCTGGACCATGCATATCTTCTACACTGGCATAATGAAGGACAGGAAACAGTGTGGTGGACGTCACTGACAGGTAATTAACACTTCCCATAGGAAGATTACATTTTGATCTTAATGACCAATACTACTAAAATAGACAGTGTTAATAACCTTCTGCAAAACATGTGTTCCAAAGACCGTGCTACAAGTGTACACTGGTGGCTCTTTCCTCTACTAGCCTACAAACCTACAATTTTGTTTTTACAAGCATACTAACAATTTTTGTCCTCAGCTGGTTTTGTTAAGGACTGTGTCTGGTTCAGTCTTCAGATTGTACATACCAGAACAACTCTGCACATATAAAGTATAGTTGAACTATCATAAAATTAGACATGCAGTAAATTGTACCTGTGTAACCAGCAGTAAAAGTGCCATCATTTCCTGTTCTGTGTACACAGGTGTAAAAACTGAAATGGTATTACACTGTCACTTTTGTACCGACACAGGTAGTTTTATGATGGTGCTACACCTGTACAACTATTACCACAAAATGGCTTAGGTCATAGTGAAGAGTCCTTGGTCCAATTCACCTAGCTGGATAGAAAGTTTAATAAAGCAAATAAACACACACACACACACACACACACACACACACACACATATATATATATATATATATATATATATATATATATATATATATATCTATCTATATCTATATATATATATATATATATATATATATATATATATATATATATACACACACACACACACACACACATATATATATATATATATATATATATATATATATATATATATATCTATATAGTATTTTTCCTGAAAATAAATATGCATTTAAGACTATATATATATATATATATATATATATATATATATATATATATATATATATATATATATATACACAACTAAAATAAGCTGTTAAAAACCTGAATGTTTGTACAGTTTTTCTGACATGGAGACCTAATGTATATTTCAGAAGCATCTCTCACTCACAGGGGTTATATCAAAAGGAGTCAAAAGGCAAGCTCATGGCTATTTTTACAACACATTTTCACTGATGTAGTACTATGAGTAATGTTAGTTCGGGACTAGCAAACCTTATATTGTGAATGAAGAATCCCCAGTTTAGCTCTCAGTTAGTCTAATTCCAGGGCGTACTTACTCACCCACCCCAGCTGTGGAAGAGCAACATCATTGCGTTCAAACAGGATGAGGTGCTCCGATTCACTAGAAAATTAATACTATGTAAGTGTGGTGAGGTCTTCCAGAAACAAATTACACATAAAATGAAAACACAAATGCCTGAAGTTGAAAGAAATGGACTAAGCAGTATCAGAGCAAATCAGTGTCTGTATAATACAGATTCTTGTACATTCTGATAAAGATATTTTACACCATAACCCTGTAACAGCATGCACTTACAAATGGACATAAGACGTTTTTCATTTTTAAGAGCAGATTTTAAAGTTGCAATAATGAGGTAGACAACAATGTCTGTGGTGCCACATTGCTACTGTGTAACATAATTACCATAACACTGCCTTCCTTTAGCATCAGCATTCTGAATCATAAGAACACATTAAAGGGTTTAGAGCTACTTTGATTATGAAAAATGAAAACATGCCATTCCTTCTCCAGCTAGCTAGCAGTCTACAAAAAATAAGATTTAAAATAGTTATTCAAATCAAGGTCTTTACATGTGAGGATCCAACAACTTCTACTTAAGGATCATAATAAGCATTAGGATCAAATCCTGCATACATTGTTTTTGTAGCAAAATGCAGCTTACAATATTCCAAATGGCTGTAAACATGATTACTTGGTATGTCCAGAAGAAAAAAAATGCATGCATTTTCTTGACTATCAAACTAAAATTATTTACTCTTCTAGTTCAAGAAGCTGGTATTTTTTACCATATTAAAATGTTTCATAATTAATTCTAAGTAGCATTTACTTCAGGCATCCATATTATATTCTGACTACATTATGCTGATTTGAGTTTGTTTCCGAGCCATGACATTTACGGATAATGAAGCACTTGACTAGATAGCAGTGTTCACATACTAATGTCACCAGGGTAGAAAATTAATGGTAGGAATTGGTTTTCATCTGGCAGCCCAGCATTATCAGAAAATATAAACATGGGACCATGCAGGCAGATAAAATAAATTTTCAATTAAAGGTAGATTACTTTTACCTGCTTTTAAAGTAGTTTGACTTTCCTGGCTTGGCTGGAGTATATTTAGAACTTTACAGTTTTTATAAGGTCTACACTAACTGTTCATATTGGATGTGGTTTTCTGGGGAAAAAAAGAAACAGAAAAATGCAAATGCTAATAAAACATACAAATTAATGTTCCTACCCAGTGCACGGACTACAGCCCGGAGTGGCTTCGGAAACTGCTTTGCAGCACAACCAGTGTCCATTGAGGTACGCTGAAGGATGATACACAGTGAGACGTTTTTGATTGCACTGACTGACTTTGGTCAAAATATCAATCCAGTCCTTGGCTTCTACACAGTTGTTAGCTTGAATATAAAGTGCTCTCTCAGGCTGACATACCTGAAACATCTGGTTTGGGGTGGGGAAAAAAAATTAAATACATAATTTCGTTTTGCAACCAAACTATTTCTGTACAGTATCAAAACATATTACCAATATAAATAAGGTAAGGAAAAATAGTTTATGCATAATACAAGTTATCTTGGATTTCTGGGGGATAATATTTGCTTTCAGACATGACGCAGTGGAACACAAATGCAATATCACAGAAGTAATATAAAGGTAAAGTTCATGGACAAACAGACGTTTAAGTAATGCAAGGACTATGTACTTAAGAGTGTCTAGAACATTATAAATTATGAAGATGCTGTGTGCATGAGGAAACAGAACATAGGTGTATCTATTACAAATCAAACAGTGTTATCCATTATAAACTTGGAATACTTGTGCCTGCTACATGAGTCCTGGAAAATGCTGCCTGTTTATGACTCTGTGTTCCTCCTTGACAATCATACAAGCTGATCCCACAGCACTGACCCTAGTATTTTATACGTATGTTTTTATTTTTTTATTGTTAAAAGTTTCTTTTACCATGATTACTAGAAGGTCAGCAGTTTCTTTTGTATTACAGTAACTACAGTGTTGAGTTGTAGGTGCATCCCGTGCCTTCACAACATTCAGTTACACACCAATCCATACCATGCCTATATACTGCAGTATGGCACAGCATCTCAGCTGATAGGATGGGTTAAATCCTTAAGTAAGAAACAAAAGAGCCTGTAGTAACAGGCCTTTCAGCTGATTTGCTCTTAGAACACTATGAGCTATGATATGGTGCATTATGCTGCTTAGAGATGCCACAGTTCAGCACTAACCCTTCGGTGCTTGAGGGGGGGGGAGTGCTTTTGCATGATGTAAATTCTTCTGGTACACTACAGTCTAATTAACAGGTCATCCATAAGGGTTGAATAATGTTTGGGCCACCTGTGGATTGGACTCTTCCATAAAATGACCCAGAGTACATTTGTAGTGATATAAGAAGTCCCATCCCAAAAACTTCTATTAAACAAGGGCTAGTTGGCTTGTTGAAGGTCTTGTCCACTTTCTACTACCTAGCAAGTATCATCATGTTAACCCTTCTAACGAACTGGACCAGCCATAGATCCTTAAATTTAAGGCTTACATAAAAGCAAAATGAGTGAGCGCTGTCATCCAGCCCCAGCCACAGTCACATCGTCTCTACAGTGATAGACCTTTGCCTGGACAATGTTGCATAGGGTCTTCTACACCCGGTGTTATCTCTCTTGCATATATCCAGTGGCAAATCCTTGTGGATGCAGATATCAAAGAAGGTTTCTGCACTCTTGGGAAAATACTTTCTACAAATGTATATCTTTGATCTTTGGCCCCCTTTCAGAAAAAAATGGACCTCTACTGCCACCAAATCTTTTTTAAACTCCTAAATTATCATGTAAGACATAGGCACACATACATTAATAGAAAAGAAACAAACCACATTAATATTTTTTTCATTTACGTACCTTATATATAGCATGTTTTCTTTCTTTATAACAGCTGTCATCTACTACTTAAACTGCTCATTTTCTGCCTTCCATTAAACCTCACTCCTCCTCCTTAATATCATTCTGTGTGTAGTGTTCCAAAAATATGCTGATTTCTAGATAATTTGCTCCTTCCCTTTTCTAAAGATCCTGCTTCCAATTCTTTTATCTTTTTTACAATATTCAATACTTCAAACAGAGATTTTAGATATAATTTTTACAGCTTCCTTGGCTCCTACATACGTTGTTGTTGTGACTTTTGGCTTTTCCCAGTTAGGGGTCGCCACAGGGGAACTCCGGTCCGCTAATGATTGGCAGTAGATTTTTACGTGCCGAGTTGCCGGCCCTGATGCACAACCTTCAACAAAGGTACGCCCATTCACGCATGTCTCCACACAGAAGATGCTCTAGCTGAGAATCGAACAGGACGTCTTACTATGAGGCGACAACGCTACCACGCTGGCTTCTACACACGATTCCTCCTAAATGGTATTCATTATTAAAGATGACTAGCTTTTGCACCTGATCTTAATGGTGGCCCATAAACAAATTAAATGAAGAGGGCACTCTCCCATTGCTCCTTCAGAACAAGGCCGCTAGTAAGGTAGATATAGCAGATGTATACTAGGGCAGCTGCACTGACACCTCTGGCTCAGTATGAAGTCATGTTGTGATAAACCAGTTATTAATACAGAAAAGCAACACTTTTGATAACATAACAGTTTAAAAACCCCTCTCTTAATCTTGTTTAACTTGCTGAAGGGTATACCAAAACTTAATTACTTCCATGCTCCTAATTTCAATTGCTGTTTGCTCTGCACCAGCAATATCACATATGCTCTTTAGCAGTTTGTCTCTTCATCTTTTTAAAAAAAATCGAATACATTCTCAGTTACGTTTAGTGAAATTTCTCTATATTCTAGGCATGGACATGGATTTTACTCTCAAACATCTATATCTGTTGCATTTTTGTTTACTTTGAAGTACGTGTTGCATCAGTAACTTGAACATCTTCCTGTGCAAGCAGTAAAGCCAAATATTTTTTCTTTTTCTTGTGAGTGCTAGACATCTTAAACCAACAAAAGGATGGCAAAGAAAAAGGTCTATCCAGATTGGTAGCAGTTACCTGGGCTAATGAAGACTGGTCTGTGACTCTTATCTACATAACAATGCTAAAAGAATAGCAAAAGCTGTACTTTCAATTGCTGTGACTGAACCTTTGGCATAAAAAATTTATGAGATGGGGGAAAAATGTAGTGTAAATTCAGCACTAAGCTGACAAGAAAGCCAAAGGGTAGAATGGCAGTTTCAGGTGCATTTTTTATAACAATTTCTAGAAAGTTATAGGAACTCTCAAATGGAGATGACATGTGGCTTTTATAAACAGGTACCAAATAGTGGCTTTAACATTTAACTCTCAAACACACTTTGGCATACTGCATTGCAGTGAATTTTCGGAATTGGGTATATGATTTCTGCTTAGGGTGGGTGATGTACCACATGCCTAGAATACACATTTGCTGAATGATCATTGCATCAGACGTGTAAAAAAAAGAAAAAAAAAAACATATACTTTCCTCCTGCATGGGGAAGATTTCTGTCACTGGATATGTGACTGCCCCCTTCAAATTTAAGCACATACTCAGTGAAGTGCAGTGTGCAAAGTTAAAGCTGCATATGTATTTTTACACCTGGAATAAACTATAAAGACAATGGTATAGCTGTAATTCATAATACATTACTCTCAAAAAATAGCTGTAGCTGAAATTCGCAACATATTATTCTTAGAAGTTTACCATAGTATTTCAAACAGTTTTAGAGAGAGATGCTCTATCATGTTAATGTACAGCTGGTAGTCCTAGATGGACCCCCTACAAAATGTCAATATGAACTTAGCCAATTAAATGAACTTACCAAATCTGTAAGCAAATTCATTTTTACACTAAGTTAAACACCCCTTCCCCCTATTCCCTATACGTAACTATACTAACCCCCATGTTTGTATAACTATAGCCTGAAGAGAAACACCCTGCAAGGGTAAAGGGATCTTGCAGTATAATACACAATAGATAAAACATCTGGCCTTGTTCTCCTGGACATTGGGACCAGGGTTGGTTACATCTGGTAATATAATTTTCATCAAATGAAATATCTCGTATTCTAAGCAGCCATTTGACTGTTTTGTGCTGCTTGGTGTACAATAAATATATACATTTGACATATGTTCAGGGTGATAAACTTGCCATATGTCTGATTAGTGTTCTCTTATGAAATCAGAACTAAAATAATTGCCCTTTTTCAAAAAATTATATTTTCCGTTACTTAAATATAATAAGTCAAGCATATTTGACTTTTGTTTGACAGGCATGTATATGAACTAGTAATATTAAACTCATGCTTTCAGCCACACAAGGCTGCTCATCCAGAATATTTTACTACAATAAAGTGAAGCACTGCAGATATACTGCCATTTATAGACAAGATTAAATTAGGCCTGAAAAGTCATCTGAATCTTGAAAAACTGCCACATTTGTAAAACTGGGGGTCAGTAAAGTGTAGCTAACAAAATGATCTTTAGTGTACCAAACAGGAAAACAAAACATAAATATAGAGTAGTATTGTCATGTCAGGTCTAAGTCTAAAAAGATAAATGTCTTTCTATATACAAGCACTATATGTATTGTTTTTACATGTTGTGGCATAAAAATGACATTAAAATATTTTCCATTAAAATTACAGATGCAGCTGCTCTTTTGCTACTGGGGCTAGAAGCATTACCTAATGGTATATTTTTAAGCAAATGATCCCTCTAAGAGTCATTGAAACTTTCAGGAGAATAAGTTAAATCATTTTGGAGACTCAGGGGTTCACATTAAGGGAGGACAAATACCATAAAACAGTCAACAGTTTGGGGACATTTATCTTTTCTTCATTTATTGGGTTCGGAGTATCAGCTCAATGGCTTCCCATTCCTGCATTCCAAATGGCCCTTTTGTTCTTCCATGAGGATGAGAGCCAGGCTTCACAAGTTTAGGCAAGAACTCTGTGGCCCATTCATTCCCTGACTGATAAGCATTAATATAGCAATAACCCACGCCTGGGTGTGGGTAATGCTAAATTTACCCACGGTTGGCGTGGTTTGGTCCCGAGGGCGAAGCCTGAGGGACCAAACAAAGCCAACCGTGGGTAAATTTAGCATTACCCACACCCAGAAGTGGGTTATTGCTATTATACCATGACATTATTTAAGAAAAGAAACTATTACTTTTCTTAAATAATGGCATAGTATAATGCCTGTTTACTGCCCTTCCGCAGATGTCTGGCATCCGCGGCAGTTCTGATGTACTGCGCGCTTGCGCAGTACATCAGAGTTGAGCAACGGAGAAAGCAAGATCTCCGTTGCTTTTTTTTTTAGTGTTTCGCTATGTTAAATGAGTTTAACATAGTGAGACAGTTTTAAAATAAGCAACGGACATCTCCGTTGCATATTTTAAAACTGTCTCGCTATGTTAAACTCATTTAACATAGCTTAAACACTAAAAAGCAACGGAGATCTTGCTTTCTCCGTGCTTTAAACATGTCTCGCTATGTTAAATGGGTTTAACATAGCGAGACAGCTTTAAAATAAGCAACGGAGATCTCCGTTGCTTATTTTAAAGCTGTCTCGCTATGTTAAACCCATTTAACATAGCGAGACAGTGTTTTAAACGAAGTTATACTAATGGAAAAGTCCGGCGACGGACCTTTTTCCATTAGTATAACTCGATTTACAAGGGGCACGCTGGCCAATCAGCGTGCACGTTTTGGGGGGATCATGGTATAATAGCCCATTTGCTCCCTACAGGCAGTGAGAGTAAGGTGCAAGAGAAAGTGAGCCAGTCTCCATACCTTTGGACTGTCCTAATCCTTCTTTGGGGACTTCTGTGTTACACAGTAGGTTTCCCAGAGGTGCATGCCTGCTTGCACATGTTGAGTTTGCTGGCCAAGTGGAGCACTGAATGCAGCATGCAGACATTGGGATCCTTGCTGCAGGTAATATGCAGAACTCCTACAGGATTAGCCAGTGCAGTGAGGCTGGCAACCACTTTCCACCCAGGATGGGTAAACCAGTATCAGCTGCACACACCTGTTTTTCCTGCTTAGTCCCTTGAGCACCCCTACTGCTACCGAAACAAGGATCATCACAGCATCAGTCATGGCATTTCTCTGCATACTCCACAGGCCAGGTCATCAGTAAAGGGGTAAAGCAGCTCCTTCACTGAGTGAAAACGTGCAATGATGCCATGAAAGTAAAATGCAAAAGTAAGAGCTCGAAGGAGACACTGAATGGCACATGACACCAGCCACTTAATGAACTCAGGGGGTGCGAGACAAATATTATTTACTTAGGATGGGATTTTTTATAGGCTTTACCTTTTATACATTTTTGTAAAAGAGCAAAATAAAATATATATTACAAATGCATCAGATTCCTTTATACATTTTTGAATGCCAAATGCCAGTTGACCTTTTGTATATATAAGCAGATTATTTAATATGTGTGTGGCTGAGATAATTTGTTTTAATTCCTGCTACCAAGGAATTCTGGACTTACAGCGCTAAGTATTAAGCAATATTATGCAGAAACCACAACTTAGCTAATTGGAACATCTGGACTTATTTTATTTAGAACTTTGTGACTGGGTGCCCCAACATAAATAATACATTAATGCATACAGTTCCAGGTATTCTTTGAAATAGGCCTAACTTTGCTATGGAATATATATCAAAGGCTATACATTCACATTTTCAGGCAATGCCCAAATATTTTGTTTTTCTCTACAGAGCTATTAAACAAACAATATGTCTAAAACAGTAAGTGATGGGAATTAATACAAATGACTGAATGAGTCACTATCACTCACTCTTCATTCATTACCCTGACTGATGCAAAGGCAAAATGCAATTAAGTCAGTCCCATATGGTCTTATGGGTTGTACTTTGAATTATGCAATACACAGTTTTCATTGCCAAATGACAAAACGTTTCTCTGAAAGTTTTAAAAGAAAGTCTGCATTGCTGACTGTCCCTATGGCATCATTCATTCTTTCAGTAATATAATTTATTTATTGTTAAACACCTTTAATAAATACACACAATTTAACAATAATAAAGGAATTTGAGATTGTATCCAGGGTCCATTTACAGCTTCAAATTGTTTGAAAAATATTACAAAGATTAAAAGTTAAACATATTTACAATACAACAATATAAAAAGGTCACAAAGTTCACTTTATATAATTCCTACCTTTTCTGAGTATTCCAAATGTGTTTCAATGTTACAGTGCGAACGAAATATGCAGGAGATGTCAGGCAGCTGTCAAACTTCAATTTGCAGTAGCAGCAATGCCCTCCTCTCTCTACATTTATCAGCATTACTTTTGTTGGTACTGATCCAACGGCAGACTTTGGGACGAATATCTACAAAACCTTAGGTGCAGTTACTGGCCTGTATGTGTGGGTCTTCATCTCTTCCAAATGACTACAGGGTATGACTAATGAAGAATTCTACCTCGTGTAGTACAGGACATTGCTAAATGTTATAAAAAGCTACACACTTTTAATGTTTCACATAGCTAAAGAATTACCTTATTCATGGCTTACATGCATAAAATATTTGTGTGTGTCACACCTTTCATATATGGAAATTCCTTTAAAAAACCCTAACATTACAAACAGCTTAAAGTCACCAAATCTCAGAGAATACAGGACTTAAGATGACATTCAGCAATCTTCAGACTTATCAGTCATCAATAAAACATATCAATAAAACATATGAATGCTTAGTATGGCATGAATACTAAAAAAAAAATCATCCCACTATGAAGAAGTGTGGCATAAATGAAGACCCTTCCACCCCATGCTACACGGAACCCTAGTAAATTGTAGAACTAAAATGCTGAGTTACACCAAGTGTAATGAAATACTTCAAATGAGATTTACGACTATAATGCACTACTCAGCTACTTTGAGTACCTCTGAGTTCTTACCATGCAGTTCCTTTTGCATAACACAGCTGTATGCAAAGTCATCTGTATAGCACAGTTCCAGGAAGGGGTAACTGGTGCTGAGGAAGTATCCAGAGGCTAGGGAGAGGGGTCCACTCTGGCCAGGAGACTTCAACATAATAAAAATAACTAAATAAATACATACTTCATGACACCACAGTGAAGGTGTCTTTCCAAACTTGAGCGTGGAATTTAAACTACCTCTTCCATTTGTAGAGAAGGTAAGTCTGTGCATGTGTGTGTATGTGTGTGTGTGTGTGTGTGTGTGTGTGTGTGTGTGTGTGTGTGTGTGTGTGTGTGTGTGTGTGTGTGTATGTGTGTGTGTGTGTGTGTGTGTGTGTGTGTGTGTGTGTGTGTGTGTGTGTGTGTGTGTGTGTGTGTGTGTACATATGTATGTATGTATATATATATATATATATATATATATATATATATATATATATATATATACATATATTTTTTTTTATAGTAGTGGTTCCATTTGTTTCTGTATATGAGTGAAAGGGGTCTATATTAGATTTTTGAAAATTTCATAAAGCGAATCACTATAGGTAAACACCTAGCAATCGATCTACGAAAATATAAAAACACAGAAACATAAAGTAAGCCCTCCTGCACCCCCCACATGGGGAGGCTGTGCCTGCCACACCACCCGCTACTTAAATATACCAACTCCGAGATTGCACTTCAGTGCAATACAGCGCGGAAACAGAAGATTTCCGTTTCCTACACTGTAGCGTGATCTCGGAGTTGGTAAATTTAAGTAGCAGGGGGTGTGGGGGTGCCCGCTGCCTATACCCTTTACTTTATGTTTCTGTGTTTTTATTTATTTTGTCGACCTATAGTGATTCGCTCTACGAAATTTTCGAAAATCTAATATAGACCCGAGTGGAAGAGTGTGCATGCGTATGTATGTGTATGTGTGTATGTAATTTAAACTAGCTATTCTGTTCGTATGACAGATACAGTGTGTGTGTGTGTGTGTGTGTGTTTGTGTATTCCTATATAAGAGAGAAGATGTGTTTGTGTGTGTGCACTGCTATGTAAGGGAGTAGATGTGTGTGTATGTATATATATATATATATATATATATATATATATATATATATATATATGTATTGCTGTGTGAGACAGTATGTATGTTTCTGTCGGCATTGCAGTTTAAGAGCAGAGAGAAGGTCGTTTTGTGTGGGTGTGTGTGTGTGTGTGTGTGTGTACAACATACCTCTGAACTGTCCAGATTTAGCCTCATAGTTTTGGTCTGTTTCTCATAAGATTTGTGGTTTTCTGAAAACCAGACAGGATTGAAGTCACTAAAGAATGACATACACTTAAGTTTCAGACTTCATATCCTTCAGAAAATGCATGCTAGCACAAATCATGTTATTCTAGCAACTTTCTACGTTAAAAAGAGCAATATTTAAAATCTATCCCTATTTTTGGACCACTGTATCCCCATTATTTTATGCTTTGTCCAGATCTCGTGCTAAGAGGTTGAGAGGTATGGAACTATGGTATGTAATACCCTAGTTGTGTGTGTGGTAGTGGTGGTGGTGGTGGTGGTGGTGGTGGGGGGGCAGGTTAGTCAATTAACTTGAACAGGCTTGACCTGTAACTTGGTTACATCAGACAAGTCCCTGAATCCTCTATACCAACTACCAGACTCCTGACGGAATTGCGAGTTTGAGTTCAGTACATTTTCAGGAAATTATGTGTTTCAGAACTTTTCAAGGGATTATGAGTTTCAGGACATTTTCATGGAACTGTGAGTTTCAAGGGAAGAGAGTTTTACTGTTGCAAATGCTAAAGCTCTTTTCAATGTGCAGCTTTTTTTTTGTTTTAGCAACTGGCAGTCACTGTTTCTGATGTAGAATTTGAGGGCAGTGTTAGTAGCATAATTGCCTTTGGTGCAGAGGGCTGTGGATTCTACTCCCACACCATGCAGATGGAGTGCTGGTATTGCAGTGCCCTTTCAATTCCTGATTATTTGGTGAATTTTAAGGATGAGGGATAGGGGTTCTGTACTCCTTTGTATGAGATGCCTGGTAACTATGAACTTGTTGTCAGTTTGTCAGTTATTCCGTATTGCAATTTTTTTTTTAAATGTAACATAGGCAATTAATTCTTCAAGGGCAGCAGGCACTGAAACTGTAGATGAAACATTGAAATATAACGTTGCTCGCCAGTAGCAACCTCTCCATTAGTTACAGATCTCTTTAATGTGGAATTATTCGGATGACTTTTACTTCTGCAGAGATTGTGCTTATCAACTGATACTGGTTCATTGTAATGACAGAAGTTTGAGTGGCCTTTTATGGTTGTAATTTTTTTAAATGGGCAGTTTTGTCATTATTTGTTCATATATTTTGTTTCACTTCTTAATGGAAGAATGTTCAAAACCACAAATTTAAAACACATTCTAACAAGTGGAGCTGTATTTTACAAGAAATACAATTTAATACAATCAGGAAGGTGAATCAAAGAACACAGACCTGTGTGTGTGGCCCTAAAAATGTGTGCAAGGAGCCTATGGTTTGAAAACAGTCCAAAGGTAAACGTAATTCTCCGCTGGTCAGATGCATTTTCTTTGAAGGTTGGTTTGAATGCCATTTCAATGAATGTGAGTTTCAAGGACAGGGAAGATTACTGCTTATGTTGTCTGTATTGTTTGTTTAGCAAATGGCTATCAGTGTTTGTGCTTTTCTATTTCAATATCTGTAATCATTGTAGAAGTAAGAAAACAGTATGCAGTATGCACATTGACAGGTTTGAGCTGTGTTTATGGTAATTGCAGAGAAACAGCCAAGTAATAGAACACTGTAATGGCTGGGGAGGGGGCTGCTGCAAGGGGGAAGGGGTAGATTGTTGCTGCAGGAGGGGTTGCTTTGGGGGGGGGTTCCAATCTATTACCCTGTATAGGGCCCCATTTGACCATGATCTGGCTCTGCCCAGACGTACAGCTGCTCCCTAAAGCAATGCTTCTCCTAAAGTATGTATTCCAGAAAGTGCAAGATGGGTTGCTTAAAGCCACATGACCTGACTGTTAACTGTAACATTATGGTATACTGCTGGTCTCAGTGTCATGTAGATAAGTTTCACGTAGAAGCCATTTGTGGCACAGAGAAATGCTAATTTGCATTCAGCTATGCTCTACATTTTTTGGCTGCATAAATGAACAGAACCAACATACATTAGTTTGCACTTTGCAGTACTACTTGGGTTGAGACGTTTGTAAGTCACAATGTCACACCACCATCAGTACATCAAGGAGAATCAAGCTAGTACAAGGTGACCAACTGTCCCAGGTTTTCCAGGACAGTCCCGCTTTGGAGATCTCTGTCCTGAAATCCCAAACATTGTATTTGGGACACAGAAATATCCCAGTTTAGACCACTCAGTCTGAATGGTGACCTGGCTTCCCAGGGTGGCCAGTCCCCTTGCTTTCCCATCCTGAACAGCTCCGGGGACTTTGAGATTTTTCAGGGATGCCATTGGGTATGGGGTAAGGTTGGATGCCTTCCCCCGGCAGGAGTTCTAGGAGGCCCCTCCGGCATCCTCCCTGGCACTTTCTCAAAGACTTCTCACCCAAGCAGGAGCTCTCCAGGCCCTGCCACTGTCTGCCAGTCACTCCTTTAAGGACTTCCGTTATGAGGGGCGCTAAGCCTGACCCCACTCACCAGGCAGCAGCTCTCCAGGCCCTGCTGCTGTCTGCCTCACTGCTCTCTTAAGGACTTCCATTGTGGGGAGCTCTGCCTGACCCCCCCCTCACCCAGGCAGGAGCTCGCCCAGCTCTGCCACTATCTGCCTCTGTCCCCCTTCCAGACTTCCTTCCCAGAGGGGGCATAGTCCGTACCCCCCTCACCCAGATGGGAGTGGCCTGTCCCAGTCACTTTCCACCTCTCTCTCACTTCAAGACTTCCAGCAGGACAGACCCCCCCAAGGGCTTCCACTTCTACCTAGGAAAGCGAACTCTTTTCCAGGCTTACATATTTCCTGACTGCTGCCAAATCATGCCGTGCCACACGTGCTCTTGGATCTTCTCACAGGATCTTCCCAGCTTCAATGAACTCTGCTGGGCCACAAAGCCTCAAACAGTCCCTTATAAAGACTTCCATGACACCTGTTTTCCCTTTTGCCTTGCACCTAGTGCTTTCAAACTTGCAGGGGAGATGGCCCTGGGTCCCTTCATCTCTGCACTTTTTGTGGCACACCTCTATCTCTTTCCTCCATGGTGCCAGTTGCCAATGAATGTGCATCACTTCCAGCCTCCTGGCATGTGGCCTCTTGCCCCCTGGGTGGTACCGTTCACACAGTGGCATCCCCACAGTTCCTGGTGAAGGATGGGAGGCCAACCTGCCAGCCCCGGTGCAAGATGACATGGCAGCCATATCTCCACTCCCATGGGGGCTGGGAGAATGGGATTGCAGACCTGTCTTCCCGGGGCGGCCCTCAAGTGTCCCAGTTTAGGTCCTGTAACAAAATTGTCACCTTGAGCTAGTAGGAAGAGAACAGAGAAAAGGGTTGGATTATGAAGTAAGGGAATTGATATTACAACAGCTTAGTACTAAGGACTGGTACAAAATATATTTTAACAAACCAGTATCTATAAATGCACTTGTAAATGCCCCTGACACACAAATTGCAAAAGCTGTCCTACCATAATACAGGCCGTGGATATTATAAAGCCAGTAAGTAAAGAACACCACACAGAGTCTCATCAGTTTCCTAGTCACTGGCTAGCAATGAGGTTCATGAAAACTCTAGCCTCGTACATGAACCAGGTTTGCAAAGCCAATTATTTCTGCTTGTCAAGTCTTCATTTACATTAGGGTGGAAGACATGAGGTGAGAAGGTCACAACACACATTGTTTATAACAGCATGTATTTTTTTTTTTTTTTTTGTACAGGCCTGGCTAGGTCAACATGAAATGTGCAACCTGGTTGGGCTGAAGTTTTCCTTGTATTAGAAACTGAAAGTCACTACAACAACTGTGTATTAGAACACTTTTTGAGTTAGCTTGCCTTGTCAGCTCCTGCAGAAACATGACCCTTGAGAAGGGGCGCACTATTGATTCTTCAGTGGAGTACAAAATACCCAATGCTTGTAGTTTGTAAATAGTAACAGCAGCAGCAGCCTGCCAGCTTTTCTTTTTAATGACCGTATTTCATTTTACAAATCTTGATTTCCACCAGTTTTGTAGATCAGAGCTATGGATAGAGTACTCAGAATACAAGAAGGCATGCTTTTAAAAGTACAGTATGAACACTGGAAAGATGCTTATTTTATAAGCCTGTGTACTTACTCAAAACTAAACCAAACGGTGTTACTTTGTTTCCACTTTGAGCATAAAGCACAACGGCTGCTATAATGAATACTGGGAAGTCCAGTAGTTAGGAAAATGCAGAGTTCAGAGGTCAAAGTGCTGCCATAAGCAAAATACCCATATCCTTGTAGTGCTAAAATGCCAGTCTGAAACAAGTGTGTCCTCGTCACTAACTGAAATTATTGCGTATGCTTGAACAGCATAGTAACAAATGCTTAATACAAGGAAAGCAAATCTACAAAATGTATATCACACAATTCCCTTTAGTCATGTGTTTTCATTTACATTACATGATTCAAAATTACATGTACAGTTACACTCAAAGCCATATTTTTCAACAAGAAAAAACTTAAATGCTTGACATATTAATATGAGAAAATCCAGTAATTGCATCCACAAAGAATGAATTACATAAATACTATGCATTACTGACATTTTTTTTCTAACATGCAGCCCGGCTTGATTGTTCATTATAATGCAGAAATACTGTCTTGCCAAGTCATTAAAATTATTGTTAACAGATGAGGAGAGAAAAAAGTATTGCTTCATCTTCTTGGGTAATGTTAGCCTTTGCTGATATATTTTTTCTCTTTGTGCCTAACTTGTAAATATTTTATTCATGACATCAGAAAATGGATGTTTTGAAAGACGGGAAATACACTATAACTGCAAAATAACTTTGGTTGCCATCTTAAGATGTGCTGTACTCTTGTATGTAGTGTAAGCAATTCACCAATAAGCCAAGCAAAGGCAAGTTTTTAAACTGTAATACAGGTAAATACTATTCAGTGGGAAAGCTGCCTGGTAAGTGGACCGGACTAGCAGAATTTATATGCAAGTGCATAGCTTACATTTTTCATCTTGAAAGATTCTTCTTCTAATAGCTCAGCTGCTAGGATATTTTCAATGGGAATACTGCACAATGCATGGTCACCTTTTAAAGAGAAAGAAAAAGAAATTAAATCACACACAACAAATTTGGTTAAGAAAGTAGGGATATGATAGAACCAGCAACAAAGTTATCCAGGTGGGACTTTCAGTATACAAAAAGTTGGAAAAGACAAGCATTTCATAACAAATTAATATCAAATTCAATTTACCAGCACAGTGTTTATCTTTGTGAGCTGTTAGTTCTCAGAAGATCTGAGCTGGACTGAACAAAAGTGAAACCAAAGAACTGCATCTGTTATATCCTATAGCATTCTGTTTTTCAAAACTAAAGAGGAAAGGAAAGGAAATGAAACATGGAAATATATAAAAGTAAACAAAACTGCAAAGCTAGACAAGGCTTTTAACATTCTGCAGGAATAAAACACACAAACATGAAACATAAATGAGCTACTGGTGTCACAGCTGTAATAAACTGTGGGATCATGTAAACAGTTCCAAGGAAACAGAGAATATGCACTTACAGTTCCAGTGGTCTCTGAGAAGACAACACTTGAAAACCAAAACGAGTCATAAAACACCTGCTACTATAAAGATTTTTATGGCAAGTTCAGTTACTAGCAGAAGACCTGAATCTCATAGGTGCTTTCAATGATACACACCTCTCTCAAAAAAGCATCAGTCTATCGAACAGTATTTTAAGACTGCAAGTGTAACTAAGTGGAAATTGCTCAGCAATACAAAGTGCACAGCTGTATAACTTGTAAAATGGCTGCAGTGAGGCATGTTAACACCATGAATGTGTGTGAGGACATCCTGCACTGATGACATGATACAGACATCAGCATACATCAGATACAGCATCTGGGATGACAGTAGTAGGTTAAAGTATACCTCTCTACCTTTGCTCAAGAATTCTGGACAAAACAAAAATGGGGCTACAAAGGCCCAAAATAAGGTACAATTTTTAAATATTACTCTTAATCAACAACAGGTTTTGCATGAACATGCATTTTGTGAACAATAAGAAATATGAAACTCTAATCTCTTGAATTGCTGAATGACTAATCCTCAGTGATTTACCAGAAAATCAAAACTTTTATAAGGGACTGGGTAAAAATATTAGGCAAAATCATGGACAACTGAGAGATATGAATTAAGAGCAACATAACTCACAGCTTGTTTGTGCTACTGCCCCATCTCACTTGACTCAAGAAGGATTAAACGGTTTGGGTGAAGACTACGAGTGAAGAGCAGATGCCAAATAATCAAGTAGCTGGTATGGAAGACAAAAAGTGAGTATAATACGAATGCACTGGGAAACCAAGCTAATTCATGCTGGATTGGAAGACAAGATTATTCTTAATTCTTATTAGTGGTTAAAGTCATTAACTGCCTTCACTAACAACACAGAGCAGTATAATCTGGTCTCCAGTTATAACCAACTTATTATGTGTTCTCAACACACCTACACTGAAGCTCAAGAAGTGAAATTGGCATCCATGTCACCTGAATGGAAAGGGAAAGGGCAACAGTCCAGGAAAAGAGCTGGACCCCCCCCCCCAATACTCTCACCTACTTAGAGGTGAAGGAAGGGCCATCATCATTAATATGTGTTGAGAAACAGACCACACAAAGGTGGCTGGACCACCTTAATAGCATGGAATGATCCCTCCACCTGGAACCCCACCCTACCAAGAAACTGGAAGGATGAGGAAGACCTAATGGGAAAAGGCAGGCAGTCCAAATAGGCACACCTAATAAATATCAGACAAATGCTGCAATCCTGTCCTTCCTTCAAGCACCACAGATGGCAGCCATTTGGAATAAAATCAAATCCAAGTTAAGAGCTAGCAAGTAATGACAAAAATCTGAAGCACAAATCAATACAGAGCTACTATACCACACCATCTCCCCAAAGAAGGCAATCAAGACAGGACTACTATACCACACCATCTCCCCAAAGATCCAGTCGACAGGACTACCACACCACACCATCTCCCCAGAGAAGCCACTCAGGACAGGACTACCGTACCGCACCATCTCCCCAGACAACCAATCAAGACAGCACTACCATACCAGGTCATCTTCCCAGTGAAGCCAGTCAAGACAGGACTACCATACCACACCATCTCCCCAGAGAAGCCAATCAAGACAGGACTACCATACCACACCATCACCCAAAGAAGCCAATCAAGACAGGACTACCATACCACACCATCACCCAGAGAAGCCAAGCAAGACAGGACTACCATATCACACCATCTCCCCAAAGATCCAGTCAAGACAAGACTACCACACCATCTCCCCAGAAAAGCCAGTCAGGACAAGACTACCATACCAAATCATCCTCCCAGAGAAGCCAATAAAGACAGGACTACCATACCACATCATCTCCATAGGCAAGCTGGAGTCAAGCAGAACTTTTCACAGAGGACATCTTCCCCAGGTACTCATCAAACCTGGTCAGGTTTCTCCCACCAGAACTCTGACCAGGAACAAGATGAAGTTGTTGAAATGGCAGCCTGCTAAGCCTGGGAAATAAGTTGCACAACTCCAACTGACCTTAAAAATATCTAGACAACAAATATCCAGGAGCAATGAACTCATGATACAGGGCTCCTACGTTGGTATATTCAGCCCCACACAAGGGAGATAAACGCATATATTTATACAATTGCCTTTACCAGGCAAGGGAAGGTGGGTGGACAGGAACAATCGCTTTAAAAAAGAAAAAGGACAGCTTTCGATAGGATCACACCTCTGTGGTTAATAAATTATAAATAATTCCCCATATCCCTCCCCTTGACCTGAGTGCCATCCCACTGCGATGGAGCAGATGAAAGAAACATTAGGATCTTCTGCAGGTTCTAAAACCAATCTTAAACTTCAAAATAAAGGTGCATTGTGACATCTCCAGAAGAAGAAAGTGATTCCTCCTTGGTGAGTAAAATACAAAATGCTGCCTTCTGGTAAGAGCAGACAAAGGTCCCAGTGACAAGGACAACCCAGGTGACTTCCAAGGACTTAAGCTAGCTATCCCACTCTCAGTCCACTATGTATCTTTCAACATTAAGAATGGCAAGGACCACAGGGAAAAGCACCCTTGAAGCAGGAGGCAAAAGTCACACTCTTCGTATTCAGACTAGAGGACAGTAGAAAAGGGAGGCATGGATACACTAGTCTAAGGTAAAATTCTAGAATGATGAGTCTAACTCACTGTAGAAAGAGGCAGCCAAGGCCCTGAACCCAGATCAATAACTCCTCCAATCCATGTGGGGATTTCTAAGCTCAAAGGCTACATAAGTTTGACATTAAATCATTCAAACACGGAAAGAAAATAAGGGGGCTTCCTCATAGTGAAACCCTCCTCAACAATTAATTTAAGCAACATCAATTTAAGACCACCCCTATGGGGGAAAATTGGAAACCATCTCCAAGTGCAAGCCAAGGATATTACCTCAAGGTGATCTAAACTGACAGGAGCCTGAGCCAAAAGTAAACCTCTCCCATGAAAAGGAGAGGAAATATGAACAGTATTAGTGAAAGGTACATTGTCAAAGACACTTTCCAGGACCCATGATCAGGACAGCCAGATTGCTTCCTCCCCTTGCAACAGAGGGGCAAGATAAGTGCTCCTCCACAAAGACAGAGGGAGCAGAAGCCTCATCTGCTAGGTCATCAATACTGCCATCTTGCGGAGTACCACAGATACGGGTGGATAAAAAATCATATCTGACATTAAATGGGTATATCCTGCACTCCTCAGATGGCTTTACATCACCTTGATGTAGCACCTAACTGTGATGATACCAACATGAACGTATAAATAGCTCACCTGTGTACTGCAGCATGTAGTTATATAATAATAATTATAGTACCACAGCAATATTTGTGAAAGGAACACAGAATAACATTGGCAGTAAAGTACTGTTCATAGCACTGCTCATCTCAAAGACTAAAAACATGACAATCACTGCAATCGACAAAGACACATAGGATGTGCAGGATGCAATGTTGGAGTCACCAAGCACACATCTACATTACCTATTGCTATTCAGCCACATACATAGTGCTTCTGCATACAGCTCGGCACCAGATGTGGGGACAGCCAGCACACAATCTGCTGTAAAGCACCATATTCCACATGCAGGGATACCCCTCCCCTCAATAGTCATCATAGATGCAATGCGCATTGGTAGTAAACCCAGCTGTACACTGATATGGCTCCCATCAATGCAGGCTGACTGTAGTTGTGCTGACTTGGACATCCCTGACTACCTGCAGCATGATGCTGTGTGCCCTGTTACAGTGTAGCTATGATTAATCTCATACAGGCTGCAGGCGAAGTATCAGGCACCACATTTTCTATACATGATACCCATGTTCCAAACACACATGCCATTATGGTGCTGCTGGTTATAATGAGGCAATCTCACCATGTTGTAGTTCAGATGTACACTGTACACTCAGACTGTCTGGCTGCAAGCTGGCATCTGCACAAAAAGCTAACTACCAGAATATGCAGCTTCTAGACTGATGCAGTAAGAAGCGCAAAATCCCATGCCAATGTATTAACAATTAGTAGGGGAGCTGTGGCTATAGTACAGTGCTCTATTGCAAACTTCTCCAAATGCAGTAGTCTAAAAAGCTGAGACATTTTTAGAATATAACAAAAACCTCAGTTTTCCTAAAACAGAGGCATAAAACCAGCAAAAAAGCCTTCATTGCAACCCCTAAAAAAGTAACCAGAAAGAACAAACAGGCCAAACTTAGAGATAAAAAGTACAGCTGGTTGACCAACACACACTTAGGAAATCATAGCATCATAGGAGATTACTAGGCTATCGACCAGGAGGTCATTTTAAGCCTAGCTGTTTCATCCCAATGTAATACCATTGAAATGCTAGCCAATACCCAAGACTGCATTTAATGATGACTGCCCATGTCCAGGAGGGTTGTGGGCTCTATCCCCAATAAGAATTTATGGTGCCCCATACACACATCAAGATTCTTCTTGAACAGTGTCATAGAGGTACTCTGTTTCACATGAACTGGTAGCTTGTTCCAAAGATGCGGCAGTGTCACTGGGAGATAAATCTGTCTCTCCAGCATATCCTATTTAAGTCACAGGCCATATTTATGTCCCAGGAACAGGTAGCTCTAGTCCCATTTGATTTACGGATATGGAGCAAGTTCATTAGGTTTGGGTCTTGGTCTGTAGGCCAGGTATAAGTCTCCCCTAAGAAGTCTATACGATACAGATTATAGTGCCAGGGACTTTAGTCAGTCTGTGTAAGGCACATGCCGGAGCACCTTCATCTTCTTTATTAGAAACCTCTGAGGTCTCTCTAATTGCTGTAGGCGCTTAGTACTGTACATGACAAATAAGGCGTTATACTCAATTATGGGCCAGATAAGTGCCTAGTATAGGGGGGATTATAACTTCATTTGCTCTCAAGGCAATGCCTTTACTAATCAAGTGTGCCATGTAGAAAGCTTTCCCTACTACAGGAGACACATGGTGGTTGAAGTTAAGGTCGCAGTCAACATGTGATCCTGGGTCCCTTACCACTTCATGGGTACTTAGGGTATTGTTGTTGATTTCACAGTGTGAGTGGACATTGTTTGTGCTGAAGGAAATGATGATGCATTTCTTTGCATTCAGTTTGAGACTATGACTAATAACACCAGTCAGTGGTCTGTGTGAGACCCTGCTGGAGTATACTGACATCATTTGGGGATTTAATGACTGCACCTAGTTTGCAGTCATCTGCATACTTGGTCAGCCACAATCCCTTAGTTTTGACCTGAACTTCTGAGAAGTATATACCAAACAGTATGGGGTCCAGCACTGACCCCTGTGGTACCCTACTGATATAATATGTCTGCTGGTTGATGTGGAGTCACCCACTTTGACAGTGTGTGCCCGGTTTGTGAGCCAGCTGGCAACCCATCTTACAATGAAGGGGTTTACATTCAGTTTGCTAAGTTTATCGTAATGCCTGAATGTGGGATTGTGTCAAAAGCTTTTGCCAGGTTGAGGTATGCTGTGTGCACAGATTTGCCCTCATCAATAACCGTGTTCACATTTTCAGAGAAATCCACCAGATTTAGCAGGCAGGATCTGTCCTTTATGAAGCAGAATTGGGTAGGATATAGGGTTTCAGGTCAACTATGTCTTTACTTATGAGGTCCATAATGATATGTTCCATGGCCTTACAGAAAAGGCTGGTCGGGCTTCTGGGTCTGTAATTCCCTGGGTCTGTTGTGAGGCCAGCTTAGTGGAGGGGAATAACTGTTGCTGTTGTCCATTCCACAGGAACAAAGCCTGTGGTTAGGCTATGATTGAAAAGGTACTTAGTGGTGATGCTAGTTCATGTTTTAGCCTGTTTAGAAGACAACCTAGGATTTCATCTGGTCACACAGAGGCTGTTTTTTTTTTTGCCTTGGACAAGGCTTTGAGGACCAGCTATTCAGATATGTAGGGTGGGAGTGTGGAGGTTTGGGTGAAGGTTTGTTGTAAGTTAGGAGGGGATAAGGGAGTGAAAATTTTACCAAACCTATCCGCTAGCAGGTTTGCTACCTCTGTGGGGTCAGTGTGTGTGTCATACTATTGACCACTAGTTCTGCATATTATGGTTATTCTTGGCTGTACTTGCTAAATTTCTCTCAAAGGAGCCCTTGGAGGATTTGACAAGTTGTCTTATTTGTCTGTTGAGGCTGAGGAGGGTGCATTTCCACTGTTGGGGCCTTGCCTTTATATTCTTGGACAGCACCTTTTTGCATTTATTGTAAAGTTTGTTGATGCTGGATATCCACCATGGCAGCTTGTTTTTACTTGGGGCTCTGGCTTTGGTTCTTTCTGGTATGGCTGAGTTTATACACTTATGCAAGTGACTGTACAGGGCTTTTGTGTAAGCTTTGGCGTAGTTACCACTTCCAGCTTGGGGTGGGGCTTGGAATGCATTTATACCTTCACCTAGGAGGGTACAGTTTGCCTTGGTGGCGTTTCTTAGTCTGATTTCACCCTTTGTGAGTTCTAGTGTTAGTGCCAGCTTGAAGGTGATTGATTTGTGGTCAGTTATAACTAATGAGGGTCAGACAGTTGCAGCAGTACATCTGTTTGACATGTTGGTGAGGACTAGATCCAGAATATTTGTTCCCCTTGTTGGGGTATGGCCAATTTATTCCAGGGCATTTGAATTAACAAAGTCAAGGAACTTTTGTGCTAGCAAGTTACAGCTAGTGTTCCCAGTTGACGGTGGTATAATTGAAATCCCCCATAACCAGTATGCTCAGTAAAATTTGGGTTGTCTCCAGTTTTGTCAAGAAGGCTTCATGGACACCATGAGCCATGGAGGGGAATCTATAACTGGCTAGGACTTGAATGGGGGTCTGACCCATTGTAACCTGGATCTGGAGTAACTCCATGGAGTTGTCCAGCCTAACTAGACAGGAGGTGAATTTATCTGTAATATAAACTGAAACTTCACCTCCTTTGGTTTTCACATGTTCATTTTGTGGTCTAAAGGTGTGGAAGACATTGTAGTCTTGCAAGACTGGGGTATTCCCTGAGGCATTGAAACAGGTTTCTGTGAATGCACAGACATCTACATCTTCTAGTGATAGAAGTGTTTCCAGGGAGTGCAGTTTTTGGTTTAAGCTCTTAGCATTTGGCAGCATGACCCTTATTTTATTCTGGTTAATTTCATGTCGGTAATGTTGTTTTTGAGACCTTGCTAAAAAGGCAGTATGGGGGAGGCAAGATCCTTTGCCCGTAGCCAAAAGCCTAGAGGTGCCAGGTGCAAACCATCTCTGGCAAAGCAGTGAGTTTTGTCAAACATGGCTTCACAGGCTGATAGGAAGTGGATCCTCCTTGAATGACACCAAAAACTCAACCAATTATTGAAATCAGTCATTTTTTGTTTATACTGTGGCATCACTCTAGGTGATGATAGTATGCTGCTCAAGGATAGGGACATACCTACCTGGGACACATACTCAGAGAGCTCAACCTCATTGTTTCTCTTCATATATTGAGGTATGTCTCAGATCATTCACAAACCACAAAGGAAATCACGGACTAAGCCGAAGAAACTTGTCAATGAACAAACAAACGAATGAATAGTGAACAGCACGGGAAACCACAAGAACGCACAATGGAAATTAGCGCTTTCATTCACTTTTAATTGTAACGTGAACGTCTTCAGAAAAAACGAGAGCTCTCCCCTGCTCTCGTTTTTATACAAAATTACAGGAAGTGATGTAATAAATCCAAATGTACAATAATTAAATTAAATACTTCATATAAATGTACCTTTATGTTACAATTAAAAGTGAATGAAAGCACTAATTTCCATTGTGCGTTCTTGTGGTTTCCCATGCTGTTCACTATCCATTCATTTGTTTGTTCAGATCATTCACACCAACATGAACTATGACAGAGTCATAACAGTATACTTGTTGCTAAGAGACTTGAGTGCATGTATGATCTGACGAATACTGGCACCAGAGAGGCAGCTGACTGACTTTCTTCTTGTCCAACCTGGTAAGTGGAACATCTGTGTGTCTCACTATAGAGTCTACAATGACAATAAAATGTGTTTTTTGAGTGTTACGCCTTACTAGCTTGGTAAGTGAGAAACTGGTGTTGCTATGCGTCATGGGTGCTGTGGGGACTGTGTTACTTGTAGCAGTTTTGAGTTTTGAAGGTCTCTGGTGTTTCAGTAAGTTTTTTGAGAGAACCTCTGTGAATGTGGATTTACGTGTTTGATGCATACTATGTGTATGAGTCGTGGCACTATGAGCATATGTAGTGGTGGGTGAGTTGACAACCTTCTCTGTGTTACTGTTCTGAGTGAGAGAGAGGATGGATTCTAGGTTGGTGGTGTAAACACATCTCTCGCACTCTGTACCAGAGTGTGTGTTATTAGTAGAGGGTTGTCTGTGTACATGAGGCAATTGTTACACTGCTTCAAGAGACCCAAGTCAACAAGGTTGGTAGGAGAAACAAGGGTAGTACAACTGTCCATAATGCTAGGTTGAAGACTGTTGTCACATGGGGGTGGCTATTCAGAATCGATCACGGAGAAGCTCAGTAGATGAATATTTATACTTGGGTTTTAGGGAAAATTTGTTGTATTTAACTGTCTGGCTTTAGCGCACAACTGTGAGGTGCTGCACAAACCAGCAGAAAAAAGCAGGGCCTAAACAGTAGAAGCTAAGAACTTGAAAAAACTTTAAAAAGATTCAAAAGACTGGCCCCCATTATCAGACAGGTCCCAGTCAGCACAATTCTCTCACAAAGGTGCAGATAGGTCCCTTCCAATCCAAGATGGCCTGGAAAATGTGCTCAAAACAAACAAACAACTACAAACAGTTCCAGAAGCAGAACGCCTGTATCTGGACTATGCTACAGCTACTAGCTAACCTAGTTTCAATGGGAAAACACTAGAGGATGTTTAAAACAGCAGAAAAATAGCAGTGAGACACTAAAAAAAATTTTAAAGCAGTAGAACATCTGCGAGGAGGCTTTAAAAAATGTTTTAAATAGTTAAAAGATTGGTTGTTTAACCACTGATTGGTGAGAAAATCAGAACAACCAGAACAGATAGCTTAAAAACCATGGAAAATACCAGTAAATACTTAAACAGTGAAGCTAACAAAAAAGCTCTGTAAACAGTGAAAACAGCAATAAAATTTGATTTAAGAGGCACTGTAAAGCAGACAATTGCAGTACAACAGTGTAGTTTAGTACACAGTAAATAAATACAATATAAATGTAAGCAGCAGGCAATAAAAAGTGCAGCAAATAGCTTAAATAAGCAAAAAAAAAAAAAGCAACTTATGTTTGTTTTCTTTCTGAAGAATTTAACAAACAAGACAGAAAGTACAATTCAAACGTCTCTCTCTGTCTCAAAAAGAGTAACGTTTTTAAATTAAACTACATGGAAAATATAAATATCTTTAAAAGGAATTCACAACTGCTTCATCATACATTTTGCCATTTGTTTTACGTCCTGAACCCTTTCCTGATTTATTCCTCCCTTTAGGACTTATTGTGAGAAAAATAAATAATAATAAAAGAAATAAAATAAAATAAAATAGAGCACCATCATAAAGCTGCAGCAAACTCTACTTGAATATGATATTAAAGGTAATGATTTCACTTATCCTACTTTATGAAACTGCATGTCTGCTTCATTGTAAGGGCCTTTTAATACAATGAGCTAGATTCCAAAATTGTTGCTCTAAGTGTAAACCTGCCCTGGTTCTGAAAGACCTGCTCTCAGTGTATGTGACTTTCTTTGGTGTAAGGCCTTTCTATAAACAGGATTAAGATTGTGGACCAGATTTCAAAACACCTGCTCTCAGTGGAAGTGGTCATTTACACTGAGAGCAAGTCTTTTGTAACTGGGGCCAATATCTCTCTCTTTCTCTTCTCTGCAACAAAATATGTCCCTATGTCATGAAATGATCCCTCACTCTGCTCTCACTTTATCTCCATCTCCTCTTCCCCTTTATGGGCAAGATTCTAGAAGTTGCTGCTGACAAAGATGGCCACTCCCTGGTATCCTATGGTATAATGTCAAGATTCCAGCATGGTTTCTAGACTGAGTACAGAACCTTTATTTTTGTTTGACTTCGCATTGAAGGGATTTTACAAAACATGGACAGAAGCATGCTCACTGTGGCTGCTTTCAAGCTAATAAACATTCACTTATAGGAAAAGCAGCAACGAAATTCCAGACTGTGAAATGAACTATGAATATGAATACTTGCCAAACTGTAGATGCAGAGTAAAGATCACATGTACCCACTCCTTTGTTGAGATGATTTATTCAAGAGTTACTACATGGTTCTGTGTTGGACCTTCTGCTTCTTAAAATCTTTATAAATCCTCTCCTGTTAATTTCAAAGACCTAGAGCTGTTGAATGGCATGCTTGGTCATCACAGGGAAAGTTCAGTTGTGTACACTTACCATAAATGTAGATGTTCTAGTGCATTCACTGCTGCAGTCATAAATGATGAGATTTCCCACCGTGGAAGCCCTTGGCTGGCCTGACTACCAGGGCATTTTCTCCTCCTCCACTTGAAGCTGGCGGATGCCCTAACTGATGTCAAGATGTCTGGGTATAAAGGGAGTTAGCTGGAGCAATAAGCTCAGTGCTTTCTTGCCCCCAAAAGATAAAAGCCCCCTATCAGGTCCCAAAGGTCAATAGCTTAAGCTCAGAAACTCCAGAGCATGTGCAGAGGAGCGAACAACTTAAAACTAAACAGGTGAATTCCCACCCAATCTCATGGGGCAAGAGGGGAAGGAGGGATGGAAAGAACACTGCAACAGTGAACACACTTGAACATCTACATTTATGGCAAGTGTACACAACTGTACTATCTTCTTCATGTTTCACTGCTGCAGTCCTAACTGATGGGATGACTCCCAAAGCTGAAAAGAGGGTGGATGGAAAGTTTATGGAGAAGAAAAGATGCCCTTCAGGATGGCAGTGGCAAACCCTACTCTAGACTTGGAGAAGGTTGGAAGGTGATAATGTTTAGTGAAGGTAAGCAGTGAGGATTGAGTAGTGGATTCCAAAATGTCCTTAGTGGCCACCCGTTTAAGAAAGGCTGGAGATGTACCAGTAGCCCTAGTGCAGTGTGACCTCACCGGGTCTGGAGGCTTTTTTCTGTGGTGGCTGTAGCAAATTAAGATGCAGTGAGAGATCCATTTAGAGATGGTTTGTTTAGAAACTGGTCTCCCCTCAGAGCTACAGGCAAGGGCCACAAAAAGCTGGTCAGACTTCTTGACATTCTTTGTTCTGTCCAAGAAGTAATGCAGTTGCCTATGCACATTCAAAATATGAAGAATTCTTTCCCACTTGTTTTGAGGGTTAGGAAAGAAAGTAGGAAAGTGGACAGTCTGATTTAAGGACATACCTGTAACCACTTTAGGCTAAGGGAAGGGTTGTTCCTAAGAGAGAGACTGTCACTGTCAGGTTGAAAAATGATGAAGGGTTGTACACACAAGGGCCTGAAGCTCTGAAACCCTTCCAGATCAGAAATTTGAAGCTGCTCAAAAGGTTTGAGGGAAAACTTGTCCAGAATTAAGCTGAGATCCCAGCAGGGAACAGGAGGTTTTCTTTATCAGTTCATTTAGGTTGATGTGTTTGTTCTTGAATTGGGAGTTCCATCTGAACCGAGTCTGTAATTTGTTATATTAGGCCCCCAGGCTATTTCCAAGGCATCAGATGTCAGAGCTTGATCCTTAGGAATAAACCTGAAGGGAAGGTCCAGGTTGATGGAGCATGCTTGGGCCTACCAGGTAAACTTTTTCCTGAAACAAAAGAAAAGCTTCATCCTGTAGTTGAGGGATTGAGAATGTTGTCATGACACATTTCTGAGTTACCACTGCACCTTCCTCATATGAAGTCTGGCCAGGGGGGTCACGAGGATGCAAGAGGTCATGTAACCCAGAGCTCTGAGAAACTTTCTAGTTGTGATGCAATCCCTGAGAAGGAACTTTTGGAAGTACAGAACTAGAAAGGTAACCTTGTCTAGGGGTAGGGAGGTCTTGTGAAGAGAGGAGTCCAGCAAGGCTCCCAGAAACAAAATTCTATTTGTGGGGATGATCTGAGACTTTTGGCTATTGATGGTGGACCCCACTGAAGCCATGATCTCCTGGGTGTAAGGCAGGTCTGCTTTGAGTCTTCCTAGATTTGCTGCTTGAAGTCTAAGAAGGGTCTGAATCCACTTTGACCTACAGAAGGCTGTCACTGGGGTTAGGCCTTTCATGAAAAACTTGTGTGTAGAAGACAAGCCAAAGGGCAGAGCATAGAATTGATAATGCTTCACACCTGCTCTAAAGTGCAAAGACCTCCTTTGAGATTTTTCTATGGGAATGTGGAGGTATGCATCCTTAGATTTAAGGTTACCATGTAAGCCCTGGGTGAAATCACAGCAGCAATTTTTGAAGGGTTAGCATTTTTAATTTTAGGACTAGCAAGAATCTGTTGAGCCTTGACAGGCCTAGAATATACCTCCAGGTGCACTCTTTTCTGAGGATGAGGAAAAGCCCTGAGTAACATCCTTTTCCTTGTAATGTGTTAGGTACTGGTCCCACAGAACCTTGGGTGCACAGGAACTGTATTTGCTTTAAGGCCTCTGTTTGTTGGTTTGGTGGAATATCTGGGAAACCTGAGCAAATTAGAGGCTGTCTGAACTGAAATTTGTAACTTTTTTGTATGGTTTTCAGTATTCACTGATCCCTGGTAATGACAGTCTAATTCTTTAAGAAGAAGGACAGCCACCCTCCAAGTCTGGGGGGAAGGGTAGGACATGAGGGGAGGGGGAAAGGGAATTTCATGGAAAGATCATGATTGCTCCCTGCTAGGTTCCTGTTGGCAGGACCCCACAGGCCTACTGGAATCTGCTTACCACTGTCTCAGTCACTGGTGCTGCTTTTGACTCCTTTCCCTTTGAGGTCTCCTATGTTTAGGCTTAGGAGGGGAGGCCAGAAAGGACCAGTGTTGGTAGGGTAATTGTGTCTGAAGTGAGAAGACTGAACCTGAAAAAAAGTCCGTAACTGCTTGCATGGACTTGGCCTTATCCTTCATCTTCTTAAGCACGACTTCAGCCTTGGGGCTAAAAAGGAAATCTTTGTCCAAAGGAGCATCCAAGAGACTGGATTTCACATAATTAAGGAGGGACTGTTCTCTCAGCCAGGCATGTCTTCCAATGACTGATCGTGTATTTGCTGCCCTGCTGGAAGCTTCCAGAGAATCATAGCCACAGTGCAAGGAGTGCTTACCTACTTGACAGCAAGAATTGCACAAGTCTGTTCCTTGGAGGGGACCTTATTTTCAGTCTCACTAGTCTTTGCTTCATCTGGTTTAAAATGGTTTCCTAATACTTCATAATATGAAACCATCAATTTAGAGCCCTCATGACCAGGATAGCAAGGTGTATGACTTTATTTCTGACCCTGTTCAAGGCTCTGCTTTCTTTGTCAGTTGGCAAGGGATTTTCGGAAGTGCTAGCTTTAGTTCCCTTAGGATCTTGAGACACCACTTCAAGGTCTGCTACATGGTTCTTGAAAAGGTGTTTGTGGGAATCTAGAGCTCTGTAAAATCTATCAGGTTTCTGAGAAGCAGGGGCCAGAGGGAATCTGACTGTATTAATGAATCCAGCAAGACTTCGTCCATTACCTGTAACACTGGAGGAATGTCAAGAGGTTTATGCTCAGAAAGTTTTAGAAATTCCCTAAGCCTCTTCTTGGATTGTGGACAGTCCTGTGTTTCTCATTTAAAGTGTTCCCTCAGGGTATGTAGGGTATCCCCAAAGGAAATGTCCTCAGGGGTGAGCTTAGGCAAGGTTCGCATCAGAATTTGAATCCCCATAAGAAGCAACAGATAAACCTTTCTTAAAGGTGAGCTTATCATTATCACCCTCAGAGTCAAATGGATTAGAAGACTCCTGGGGGAGCTAGCCCTTTTCCTTTTACCAGGAGAAGATTCAGGGGCAGAACTGGTGACAGAGAGAGAGAGAGAGGCATCTGGATCTGATTATGGTGATCAAATCCTCAGCCAATCTAAATCCTATTGATAGGACTAAGTTTGGGAGAGGCAGCCAGTACACCTTGTCTGGGGCAAGCTGGACAAAGCCATTTTATGTCAGGCCTTAGACTTGGACCTGAGGGCACCATCCACACTAGGGCTGGAACATGGGTGGACAGCTGAATCCCAGGAACTGTGAGCCGAGGTAATCTCCTGATGACGAGAGCCTCCAGACACCAGCTCGACAGTTTGAGAGTGACCGTCAGAAGATGGAACCTGCAAGGTGGCTCTGGACCCAACTGACAAGCTAAAGCCTTCAATTTTTGTGGTAGTAGAGGGAACCAGTGATTTATTGGACTCTGAACAGGTCTCAATAGAGGACTGTGCCATAACCACAGTCATCGGAGGGGACCGCAAAAGTGTCACCCCCTTCTTCAAGGCGTACAGCAACAGTGGTCCCGCTCCACAAAGGTGGTGCCACAACGGACACCGGGAACTATTGCCCTATAAGCCTGACTAGTCTGGTCTGCAAAGCTATGGAGTGTATCATCATGGACCTCATAAACAAAGACATTGGAACCTCCAGACACTGGACCCTACCCAATTCGGCTTTGTTAAGGGCAGATCTTGCCTCTTAAACCTAGTTGACTTCTTTGAAACAGTTACCAAGGCCACAGATGAGGGGAAGGTAGTCCACACAGCCTACCTGGACCTCGCAAAAGCCTTCGACACAATACCCCACTCAGGCATCATAAATAAGCTTATCAGCTTAAATATCAACCCCTATTTCACAAGATGGGTTGCAAACTGGCTCAGGGATAAAACCCACATGGTCAGAATTGCAGGGGCCATGTCAAACTCTAAACTAGTTACAAGTGGCGTCCCACAAGGTTCAGTCTTGGGACCCCTCTTGTTCGGTATATACTTCTCTGAGGTACAGGCTAACACAGGAGGACTATGGCTGACCAAATTCGCAGATGACTGCAAACTGGGAGCCATAATCGACTCTCCGGCTGACACAAGCATCCTCCAAAAGGGTCTCACAGAGACGGATACCTGGTGCCAGAGCCACGGCCTCAAGCTAAATGCCAAAAAGTGCATAGTCATCCCCTTTGGGAAAAACAAAGTGCCCACAAATTACCACATAGGTGGTAATCCATTAATCTGGAAGAAGTAATTAGGGATTTGGGGACCCAAGTAGATAGTAATCTCTCCTTTGACAATCACATTGCCAAAGTGGTTAGAAAGACTTTCTATATAGCCCACCTTTTCATGAAAGGGTTCACATCTAGATCAAGAGAGGTCATTGTGCCCCTCTACTCATCACTCATCAGGCCCATAATTGAGTACAATGCCCCATTTGGGATGTACCTTACCAGACACCTGCAGCAACTGGAGAGACCCCAAAAGTACCTCACCAAGAGGATTACGGGCCTCAAACAGATGCCTTATGCAGTTTGACTAAAGAAACTCCAGCTCTACTCAGTTGCTTACCACCTACTCAGAGGCGATCTATGCCTGACGTACAAAGCCATGTCTAACCCAGAATTAATGGACATGCTCCACCTCAGGAAATCCAAATCCCTTACAGCTACATGCTCCAGGGACTTGAACCTCAGCAAAGCAATAAATAGGACATGCTGGAGGGACAGACTCCTATCCCAGAGGCTCCCCTCACTCTGGAACAGAATCCCGGTTCATGTTAGGCAGAGCCCCTCACTGACCCTCTTCAAGAAAAATCTTGACGAGTGGATGGGAGATCGTAAGTTTACCCCTGGGATCTCTTCTGTGTCCCTGCTAGACAGAGGCACAGTAAACTAACCTTAAAGGGCTATCTTCTGTGACCTATTATACAGAGGCACAGTTAACTAATCTAAAAGGGAGACGAAAGCCAATCACACTCTGGTTAGGCTTATAAATGCTCTAGGGCAGATAGCCTAGTATCTACCTATGAACCCACAATAAGTCTAGGTGGACTGGGAGACAGCGAACGAGCATCTCCCAGTACCCTAAATTTTGGGGACTTTTGCTTCTTATGTCTGTGAAGATCAACACTGGCCTGAGCAGTGGACAACACAGTACATGAAGGCCTAAGCAACTCGTTAAGTTCTCAGCTAAAATCACAGCCCTACTCTTGATAATCATTTTACTGTTAAAAAGGACACACAGAACCAACAGTCCCAGTGTGGTATCTGCTTGCCACAGCAGAGACAGTTATTAGCTTTCTCTGAAATTAGTTAAGAAACATATGAAAAGCTCCACAATGGGGTACTTAGCTTTAGACGTCTTCTTTCTCTGGTGTGGACCAACCTAGGCACTGACTAACATTCTACTTCAGGCTCCAACAGCAATAACAAACTGATGTTATGGTACCAGTTGACTCTCATTATACCGAGATGTCAAAATGTCAGTCAGGCATCCACCAGCTTAAGGAGAGTAGAAAATTCTCTAGTAGTTGGGCCAGCCAAGGGCTTCCACAGTGGGAAATCCCATCAGTTAAGACTGCAACAGTGAAACATGAAGAACATCTTTTCTTACCTGTTACTCTGAAAGATGCTCTTTGATCTCACTAAGCTAGGCTGTTGGATTGGATTGCTTCCAAGCATTGCCAAATCAGCCGCCCTAAAACAGGCTCAAGGTTTTTGGAACTCCAGTTACACCTTGCAAAGATCCTGGTGACTGAAGTGCTTTTAATCCCTTTTGAAAATGTATTAAATACTACACTTTAATTACCTTGGTGTGCAGCTTGTTCCCTCATTTATCTTTATTATTTATTTAATGAAGTTCAGCTGTCCAAGTGCCTTAAAATCTATTTTTTTCAGGCCATAAGTAAAACAGACCTTATTCTTGATCTGGAATATAGCTTTTCCCATTTGGTAACGTCTCTTGATAGTCCTGCTAAAAAGAATTTGTAGGTGGTGTTTCTGCCCCTGGGGGTAAACGTCACGTTGTCAGTATTTGCACAGCGTGTACATATGTATGCACTGATTTACTTATTTTCTTTTGTTAAATGGGTATGTGAACTTGACTGACTTTCAGTCATGACCTTGACTATTTGAGCAGATACAATGAATAAAACAGACATCACAATATAAACACCGAATGCAACTAATAGCAGAATATAAGCATCACAGACATCAAAATGTGAGCATTGTTCTAAGTATAAATACAAGAAACAGCACAGTATAAGCATCACTAATGTACAATAACAATGTAAATACAGCAATTTTACTTGGACTGCACAAACAACATGTTAACACTACCAGAAAGGGAGTAACCCCATAGGGATACTTCTACAAAGTCTAATGTTGTAAGAGGTACAACAATCGTCATTCCCAACTCTTGTAGTAGTAGATCACACTTTAAGTGGTCAACTACATTTTCCTACAGTTGAGACACATTCAAAAGAAGTGATATATTTAGATTGTCAACTTCTTCAACATTCTTAGATCTGAGATGAACTAACTGCATCTGACCTGTGTCTTACAACTGCAAATGGTTATGTGAATCTGTATAAATAGTATAAAAATAAATGCTAGTGTTTAATTCTGTGCGACACCAAACTAGATATAATGTAATATATGTTGAAATTCAGACTGAATAAACTAAATTATATTAGTTAAGCAAACTATTTACATTATATAAATATACATTAGTGTATATTTGCGGTGTTTACCCTGAAGCTTCAGGTGGATCACTGAATCTACACCCAGAGTAACGTTGCTTCCTGTTAAGAAATATTTAGGCAAGCTGTCCTGATTGTCTTACAAAAAGACAAACTTCAAAACTTCAGGTTCCACCCCTGCACTATTCAGTACAGTTGGCTACATAACTGCTACTTCTGTATACCATTTCTGACACTGCTACACTACAGAATATGGGTACTGTCAGTTACTGCAGCATTACCCTGAGTGTGTATTTTCCCATTCATACTTATAGTTGTGCGATTCCAAGTTTCACAATTAGGTCCTCAGAATTTAAACAGGGATCCTAGCAAGCTACTCTATCATAGTTACTACAGCTGTTTTTCTTACTCACCACCAAAGAGGCACCATAATGGCTCTTCCTAACTGCCGGAAGTGCTATTAACCTTCAACAACTTGTTATTAATACCTGTATGAAACTTGTGGTACAAGATTTTCAATCACAGGAGCAGCCCTCGGAGGCTCTTGCACCTAACCTTTGACATGTCACTAAACTACCTAGTTCAAGGACATAATATTCTTGTTTTTAAAGAAAAAAGGTAGATGCAAATATGTTAGGTGAACACTGCAGATGCTGGCAACCTGTATCAGAAATGCTCTGACCTCTTGCTTGATTAAGGAATCAACTCCTTAAGGCACCTTTACTCTCTTACATAACTGCTAAAGTCTCACTGCAAATTTACCCCCTCTCCTTTTTTAGACTTTGTACATAAAATGCTTGTCTATATATTATCTAGAAGTTAAAGTTTAACATGCCTGCTTTAATACCTATAGTGCAAACAGTCTGTAGAATTATGCCAGTTGCCACAGACAATTAATGCTGTGAGCTATTAATGAGCTGCTTACTGTAGTCCATGGTTTGATTCCTTTTACTTCCATTTGCCTACTGTGTGTCTCTGAAAAAGACTCTTAACCAGACTGTATTCCTATGTTACCCTTAAAGACACAGTTGTGTCCAGTGGATTTACCCCAGTTGTCAAATGAATCAAAAATGCATACTATATTGTAAACATTTTGTTCACTAACTACTACTATGTGATTATTACAATGCTAGATTTTCAATTTTTTTTCTTTTTTCACCTACTGTTGCCTGCTTTTGCTTACTGCTTTAAAGATATAGACTATGAAAAAGGGTCTTCTGGACTAGATCAGCTACAATAAATAAATAAATAAGGAAGACATATTAATGGAGGGTCACTCTAGGCAGCAATGCATTTAGCATTAGCAGCTAAGAGTTGATGCTACTAGTATTAACGCACTACTGGAAGTTAATACTAAACAGTAGTGTAAACCCAGCACAAACACCTGAGGAACATAATGAGGAAGCTGCATTACAGCACACACATACTTACTACTGACTCAGTGAGCAGTCCAGCTTAACATACTTCACTAAAACACACACTGTGGATTTACGGAGCAGTCTAGCCTAACATACTTAACTAAAACACACACTACTGACACAGTGAGCAATCCACCTTAACATACTCTTAATATACTTCACTAAAACAAACACTGTGGATTCACAGAGCAGTCCAGCTTAATATACTTCACTAATACACACACTATTGATGCAGTGAGCAGTCCAGCTTAACATACTATTAACATACATCACTAAAACAAACACTACTGACTCAGTGAGCAGTCCAACTTAACATACTTTTGACATACTTCACTGACACAGACATTACTGACTCAATGAGCAGTCCAGCTTAACATACTCTTAATATACTTCATTAAAACAAACACTACTGACTCAGTGAGCAGTTCATCTTAACATACTTCATTGAAACACACACTGTGGATTCATGAAGCAGTCCAGCTTAACATACTTTGCTAAAACACACACTACTGACACAGTGAACAGTCCAGCTTAACATACACTTAACATACTTCACTAAAACAAACACTACTGACTCAATGAGCAGTCCAGCTTAACATACTTCATTAGAACACACACTACTGACTCAGTGAGCAGTCCAGCCTAAAACACTTCACTAAAATGCACACTACTGACTCAGTGAGCAGTCCAGCTTTCACTAAAAAAACACTACCGACTCAGTGAGCATGAGCAGTCTAGCTTTCACTAAAACACACACTGCTGACTCAGTGAGCAGTCTAGCTTTCACTACAACACACACTACTGACTCAGTGAGCCGTGTAGCTTATAACACACACTACTGACTCAGTGAGCAGTCCAGCTTACAACATTTCACTATAACAAACACTACTGACTCAGTGAGCAGTCTCGCTTACAACACTTCACTATAACACACACTACTGACTCAGTGAGCAGTCTAGCTTATATCACACACTACTGACTCAGTGAGCAGCCTAGCTTACAACACTTCACTATAACACACACTACTGACTCAATGAGCACACCAGCTTAACACAATTCACTACAACACACTGATACATGCTGCAGACTTAGTCAGCAGTCCTGTTTAACATACTTCTCTATAACACATTGATATATGCTACTGGGCCAGTGAGCAGTCCAACTTATGCTTTTCTTCTGTGCTTCACTGACCCAGAAGACTAATGAGGTCCAAATCTTCTGCATTTGCGGCCCTGATTGAATATATTTTCATAGCTGACCTGCCAGAGAAAATGAAGAGGATAGTTAATTATTAAATTCTCTCAATGCTTTAAGTAAGCATAGTCCCCGATTATAATCAAAAGCTGTATTCTTTCTCCGTAGCTTTAATGGAAGTCTAATAAGCCTGTATCTGTTGTAGTGTTTACCCTATAAAGGAGCTCAAACTACCAAAACTGATTTTAACAACGCATTATTAAATGAAACATCTCAATACCTTTGCTTTTATGGTAAGTAAACTCGTGGTTAGTGAGCCTGAACCACCTCTTCTTAAAATTTTTCATTCCAAATCTTTTCCTTCCTTGGGCCCGCTTTATCATAAACCTAATGAAAGGAATGCATATATTAATAAACAGCATTGCATGGTGATAACAGCTTTGCACTGAAATATGCAGTGGATAAGTCAACACATCATGCTACTGCACTTAGACATTTTAATGTTTCCTGGAATGTTCTGTCCTACAAGCCTAGATGACTAGTAAAGTTGACCTAGTAATCTAAACACATAATGGTTAATAATAATAATAATAATAATAACACACATTACAATCTTAGTTAAATATTATACACAATGTTATATTCCTTACTATATCAGGTTAGCTCCTGAAACCAGAGGTACCAATGACACAAATGTAAACTTACATGCAATGGCAATGCAGTTGCTACTTATAAGTAAACACTTGTCTGTCAAAATGCTGGCTTGCACAGGTACTGAAATTAAGTAAAAGTATCTTAAAATGAGTGGTCAATAAAATGAGACTGCATGAAACATATGACAAACACAAGTTGAGACTGTAATTTCTCCGTCTGTTCAAAATATTATACTACATAAAGCTAATGAGTGGCAGGCAATATATTTCTTTCTTTCTTTTTTTTTTTAAACAATAAACATCTTTATTAAATTATCAAGCATGACAAAGGCAATCTTACAAATGAACATAAACCATATTGACAATTTCAGTTGCAAACGTTATACATTACAAACCATGCTGACACAACTGCAGCTGCAAACATTATACACATCACTTATAATATATCCAGTCATTGTCAGTCAAACATTGCATAGCTCATTCAAATCCTGCCTTCTTTTAAATCTCGCTCCTCCTCTGCATGTACTGTTCCCACAATTCCCATTTTTCCTATGTAATTTGTTTCTACTCTTTTCTAAAGATCCCAATTCCAGTTGTTTTATCTCAGTTACTATCTATGCTACTTCTAGTAGAGTTGGTTTAGACTTAGATTTCCATTTTTCAGTAACTGCTGTTTTGGCAGCCATCATAATTAGACTCAGTAAGGCCTTACTATATCTAGGCAATTCTGATTCTCTATCATAGCTCAAAAAATCTTTTCCTTAGTTACACCAATTTGCTCACCCAGTATCTCTGACAGAGCAGCCTGCAGGGAATCTTTAAAGTCTTCCAACTTATTACACTCCCAGAAAATATGTTCCTAGTTACATCTTTCTTCCCCATCACACCTCCAACATTTGCTGTCTACTTAAGGAAAAATTCTTTGGAGTCTACTTGGGGTATAAAAATACCTATGTAAACACTTCCAAGCAAATATTCTAAATCTTCTAGAATTTGTTGCATACTTGGGAAACATACATATATATCCTCCAATTGTTTTTTGTGAACTGCTTATCCAATCTCTCTTCCCAATCCTTTCTAAGCTCCTCTGATTGATTCTTATAATTATCATGAAATATTTTATATGCTCTGCTAATTATTCCTTTCTTAATGGCAACTTCTGTTCTAGATTCTACTAAAAACTCTACCAGTGCTGGTCTTTCATTTAGCACCCCCCATCTCTTTATCTTTGCCTGCACTCTGATATCAATCCTTGATAGGGAAGGCAATCTCTAATCATCAGTCCAAACAAGTTCTTGGCATCTTCCCATTCTGTTACCTTTCCCTTTCTTGTTATTTGCTCCCAATACCTTGGTCCCTTTTCCTTTTTTCTCCAATAAATTCCAGCCCCCTCTTGCCTATTGTCTTTATCCTTAATTGCAGTCATCTTTATCGGCAGAATCTCTTTTCTCCATCCCCGTGATAGTGTAGTTCTTAGACTACTTTTTGCTACTTTTATATATAATATTCTGTATGATTATTTTAATTCCCCTTAAAGGTCTGCATCCAAAATCCCAGTCTCTACTTGTTTCTTCAGCTTCCCCATTTCATTATCATTTCTTTTTACTCTGAATTATATTTCTGCTTGTGCTATGCATAGAACCCTTAACTATGTTGCTTTGCAATACCCCTTCAAATCGGGTAATCCCAGTCCACCGTTTTATTGGAAGAATAAACTTATCCCAACTGACTGTTGCTGTCTTCCCCTCTCGGGTAAAATCATTCAGCTCTTTATTAACTGATGCTCACAACTTCTACTCTAGTTGATAAAAATATGCCTGACCTGTGTATAAGACTGAAGGGACTAAAAACATTTTAACTGCTTGTATCTTTTTATGGATATCCATAAAACACAAGTTCCATTTTTCAGTTCTTGTTTAATCTCTTCCCACATATTCTTAGCTACCACACCAGAATAATTTTAATCCATACTCCTAAATATTTAATTTTATCATGTCCCCATAAGTATGGATATTGCTGAACCAATAATTGTGTGGGTACATAATTTGCTACTATTGCTTTTGTTTCAGCTTCATTAGTTTTGTATCCTGAAAATATCTGAAACTGTCTCAGTATGTTCCATAACACTGTAATGTCCCTTTGTGGTTTTGCCAGATATAAAATAATACTGTTTGCAAACAGAGCCAGCTTTTCTTGACTACCATACTAATTATATCCGTGAATTTCTGAGTCCTTATTTTCTTTGCTAATGGTTCTAAATATAGTGTAAATAACAAAGGGGAGAGATGACACCCCTGCCTACATTTCTATCTTTCTTGAGCTAATTGTTCACATTCCTACCTATGTGTGGCATTAACTGTGCTGTTTAATAAAGCTAACCACTGAACAATGCACTGTTTTCTTTCCATCACATATCTTTAACCACGAAATACTGCAAGCTCAGCTCCAGTGTTAGCAAATATTTAGCACTTGGGTTGCCTAAGAACTGACTGCAGTCTCCATTCAGTCAAACACCTGCAATCTTGAAAGTAGCTCGGCTTCTAGTATGTATTATCCTTAATATTTCTGTTGCCAAGTAATTATTAGATAATGATCTTATCGTTTTTTCATCCAAGCTGCTGTACAGTCATTTCCCACCAAAGTGTAGAATATAGAGCTATAGGTATACTCCATGTACACTCAAATTAGTACACATTTTCAAAGCACCTCATTTAAAGACTATGGCACACTTATACAGTCTGAAGCAAGCCTATAACCTACAGCACATAAACACACAGGAAAATCCTCAACAGGTATGATATCTGGTGGCAATGGTGACGTCTGTGTGCAAAGTGAATGATTTATTTCACAATGTCCTGCAGATGACTGCAACCTTGAAAACATTTTGGGCTGTACAACCCATTTAGTTCTAAGAATAGGTAGTCTGAAAATGCTGTTCTTGTGTTACATACAGTGACAACAATGTTCATCCACAGAGTTTACAACTTGTTGCAGACGTTGTGTTGGGAATAAAGCTTTGCGTTTAGGAAGCTGGGAATTGAACATATACTTGTGCCAGTTGTGGAGATAAATAAGTACAGCAGACAGGGACACTAAAAAAACAAAACATAGTGAATTGAAAATCACTATCAATAATCAACAGACGACAAGTAAAATAATGGGGCATCTGGTGTTTAATGTCTGCATGCATTACCATTTATTTCAAGAAATGCTTTGTTATTAAAGTTTGCTTTTTATATAACTAATGAAAAATGAGAAATAAAATGAGAGATAGGGAAGGATAACAAGGGAGTTCAAAATTTACAGATGTACTATGAATATACAAGGGTCTATATTAGATTGTCGAAACGGCATTACAGCGAATGCCGTTTCAACGACACATAAAAAGCAAAATGCTTAAACAGCGAAAGCTCAGGTCAGCGATTTTTTTCCTAGGGAAAAAATTGCTTGGCCTGAGCCGTGACATTGCCCTTTACCCCACTGTAATAAGATCTAGGAGTTGGTATATTTAGTTGGGGGGGGTGTGGGGGTCACAGCCCCTCACTTTAAATTGTTTTAACTGGTGTGTTTTGTCTTGCTGGTCTACCGATTTTTTTTCCCTAGGAAAAAAATCTGTGACTTGAGGTTTCGCTGTTTTACCATTTTGGTCTTTATGTGTTGTTGAAACGGAATTTGCTGTAATGCCGTTTCAACAATCTAATATAGACCCATATACAAAATATAAAATATGTGCAAAACATTCACTGTACAAATTTATTTTATGATAATTATATTAGGTTAGAGTTAGGCAGGGAAAATTTAAGAGGTATAGCAATCCTCTTGCAAATAGCATGTGTCACTGAATAAGTAAGTTATAAAAGGTTTAATAAGATGCTAAGGTTGAGCACTATTATACCATCTAATCTGCTGATTCCACAATAGTCATACAAATTAGTGACTACTCATCTGACACCATGACCTCATTTGCACCTTATAAGTAATTTGCTTTGTAGGAAAAAATATACAGGAAATAAAACAGGGTAATGAATGGGGCACCAAAAAAGTAAATGCACAGGTGATAGGTATGGAAATACAGTACAGCTCAGACAGCAGATACATAATTTAAAAGGAAGAGGAATTCAAGGAAAACACAGTTTAATGCACGGAAGAGTTCTCGTTAAAGTAATATAATGCACATGGATTGTCAGTTATAACCTCCGCACCATCCTAATATTATAGACCGAGCTTATTGGGAACTATCGCCCTATTAGCCTGACGGGCCTGGTCTGCAAGGCCATGGAACGTATCATCATGGAACTCATAAACAAAGACATTGGTAACCTCCAAACTCTGGATCCCACCCAGTTCGGGTTTGTGAAAGAAAGATCATGCCTCCTGAACCTGATTGACTTCTTTAAGGCAGTCACCAAAGCCGTAGACAAGGGTAAGGTGGTTCACACAGCCTATCTTGACCTTGCCAAGGCTTTCAACACCATCCCCCATTCTGGAATTATAGCGAAACCCACTAAACTAGGGATAAATCCCTATGTCACAAGATGGGTTGCCAACTGGCTCACTGACAGAACCCACACTGTAAAGGTTGCAGACTCCAAATCTGACTTCAAACCAGTGACAAATGGAGTACCACAGGGTTCACCCCTGGGACCTCTCATGTTTGGTATCTACTTCTCTGAAGTACAGGCTAACACAGAAGGACTCTGGCTAATGAAGTTCGCATATGACTGCAAACTAGGAGCCATAGTTGAGTCCCCAAATGATGTCGACATCCTACAGAAGGGCCTCACTGAGATAGATACCTGGTGTCAGAGCCATGGCCTCAAGCTCAATGCCAAAAAGTGCATTGTCATCCCCTTTGGTAAAAACTCTGTACCTAGTAACTACCACATAGGCAGCAGTCTACTTAACACCAAATGTGTGATAAGAGACCTTGGGACCCAGGTAGACAGTAGTCTCTCCTTTGATAATCACATCGCCACCTTAGTCAGGAAGTCCTTCTACATAGCACACCTGTTCTCAAAAGGGTTCTCATCCAGGAAAAAAGAGGTCATTGTTCCCCTTTACTCAACACTCATCAGACCCATTATAGAGTACAATGCCCCTTTTGGAATGTACCTCGCAAGACATCTGCAGCAGCTGGAAAGGCCAAAGTAGTACCTCACAAAGAGGATTACTGAGCTCAAACAGATGCCCTACACTGACCGTCTCAAAAAAACTCCAGCCTTACTCCATAGCATATTGCCTACTCTGAGGAGATCTGTGCCTAACATATAAAGCTATGTCAAACCCAGAGCTGATGGACATGCTACACCTAAAGAAATCCCAATCCCACCAAGCTACATGCTCTAGGGACCTAAACCTTGTCACCACAATAAACAGGACATGCTGGAGGGATAGATTCCTGTCCTAGAGACTTCCCATACTCTGGAACAAGCTACCCATCTATGTCAAGCAAAGTTCCTCATTAGCACTCTTCAATAAAAATCTTGATGAGTGGATGGGAAATAGGAAATACACCCCGGGGATGACTTCTGTGGCTCTGCTCAACAGTGGCACAGGAAAATAACTTTTTTGGGTGGCATAAGCCAGAAAACCTTGTTGGCTAGGCTTACTTAGGCCCTTGGGTCGATAGCCTAGTACCTACCTATGAACCTATTTGGCTTTGTACTATGACAGAAGATAGTACAGCAAATGAAAGAAAGGTGGGGTTGATTCATTGTTGTAACTATCATGCTACTGCACATAATTTTAACAAAAACGAGAACCGTGGGTGTCAGCCAAGACAGATCATATTGAGTTGTTATATAATAAAAATGGTGAACAGAAAGAAGTCGTAACAAGAATTCTGACTAGGCAAACCGTCTTCCATGAGTACAATATTCTTATGATCTTCGACTGTCTGATTAACTGTTAAATAGAATGGCTGCAGTCTACTAACAGTGATACAGACCTGAAGGTGGTATACAGTAATTAAAAGAAAACTCAGGTGTTTTATCAAGCCATACAGGATAAGAGAATGAATAGTTGGCAGTGTTTGCTAAACAGGGCTGCAGTCGAGTACTGTAATTAATCAATGCCTGGTGTGATTGACTGTTTGTATTGTACGGTACTTTTCTTTCTTAACTGTTGGTGTAGCCTCACAGTAGTACAAATTAAAGTTGTGGGGACAAAGATACAGGGGTTTTGTTTCTGTACTTCTACTGTTTGATGCTTTAGCTGGAGGTAAGATGTACATTGCACTGGGCTACTGATGATGTGCATGTCTGAGGTTTTGCATAAGTGTTATATGGTTTGTTTTGCCCATTTTGGTGAACCCTGGATTGTTTAATTATGGCATATCCAGTATAAGATGACTTACTCAGTTGTGCAGTGAACATTACTTTGTGGGCACATCTGAGAAGCTATCCTTCATCATAAATCTAAACATTAAGCTTGTTTTAGAGGTACAGAGTTACTAAGGATAAGGAATAGAAGGCATTAAACAAGTTAAGTTACAGGATGCAAACATTGTCAAAAACTTCCTGATGGAAACTTAACTGAGAAATTTAAACTCAAATAAATGAGACTGACACCTTTAATAATTTGCTCTAATTTATTGACTGCTACAAGAATTATTTTTAAGAGAAAGTTAACTAGTAAACAGGAACAAAAAGGAAGGCTTAGTTAAAAAGAAACGAATGAAAAGTGCTGCACATGACCCAGTAAGTCATTTAGATGGCATTTCTTCAGGGGATACTCATCATGGAAATCGTATGTGAGGTGTCCGAGATCATGGAAATGGAATGTGAGGTGTCCGAGATCATGGGAATGGAATGTGAGGTGTCCGAGATCACGGAAATGGAATGTGAGGTGTCCGAGATCACGGAAATGGAATGTGAGGTGTCTGAAATCATGGAAATGCAATGTGAGGTGTCTGAGATCATGGAAATGCAATGTGAGGTGTCTGAGATCATGGAAATGGAATGTGAGGTGTCTGAGATCATGGGAATGGAATGTGAGGTGTCTGAGATCATGGAAATCATATGTGAGGTGTCTGAGATCATAGAAATGGAATGTGAGGTGTCTGAGATCATAGGAATGGAATGTGAGGTGTCTGAGATCATGGGAATGGAATGTGAGGTGTCTGAGATCATGGAAATCATATGTGAGGTGTCTGAGATCATGGAAATGGAATGTGAGGTGTCTGAGATCATAGGAATGGAATGTGAGGTGTCTGGAGATCATGGGAATGGAATGTGAGGTGTCTGAGATCATGGAAATGGAATGTGAGGTGTCTGAGATCATGGGAATGGAATGTGAGGTGTCTGAGATCATGGAAATCATATGTGAGGTGTCTGAGATCATGGAAATGGAATGTGAGGTGTCTGAGATGCTTCTTGCTATATAAAAATATTTTGTCTTCGTGAGTCAACTTAGCAGACTACTGCAGCTGTATGAAAATGGTTCGTGTTTTTCCAAACTACTCGACTGCCATGTCCATTAAATTACATATTTGCAATTTTACGTGAAATGTGATTTTTTTTTTATCTGAGAGAAAACCGTGCGACAGCCTTACTGTTTTTGCTGGTGATGCCATACCCCATACCCAGAAAACTGTGTGACAGCCTTATTGTTTTTGCTGATGATGGCATCCCTCATACCCAGAAAACCGTGTGACAACCTTATTGTTTTTGTTGGTGATGATATACCCCATACCCAGAAAACTATGTGATAGCCTTATTGTTTTGGTTGGTTATGGCATACCTCATACCCAGAAAACCGTGAGATGGCCTTATTGTTTTTGTTGGTGATGGCATACCTCATACCCAGAAAACTGTGCGACAGCCTTATTGTTTTTGCTGGTGATGGCATACCTCACCTACCCAGAAAACAGTGTGATGGCCTTATTATTTTTGTTGGTGATGACAAACCTCAAACCCAGAAAACCGTGTGATGGCCTTATTGTTTTGGTTGGTTATGACATACCTCATACCCAGAAAACAGTGTGATGGCCTTATTGTTTTTGCTGGTAATGGCATACCTCATACCCAGAAAACCATGTGATGGCCTTATTGTTTTGGTTGGTTATGGCATACCTTAAACCCAGAGTATAAAGGCCTTTGGTGATGGCATACCTCATACCCAGAAAACTGTGTGACAGCCTTATTGTTTTTGTTGGTGGTATCTCATATTACATAATTGCCCACAATTGTTATAAATGTCACTTATTCAGGTGGCTTGCAAAATTGATGATTTTGGAGAAAATGTGCTGATTTACATGATAAGTAATAAAACATATTACATAAAAACGTATTACATATGTAAACTTATTACATATTTAAACTTATTACATAAAAAACGTATTAGTTCTGCATGTCCTCCCCGCGGTTGGGTGGTGTTCCAAAGACATGCGTAAGTGGGCGTGCCTTCGTTGAAGGTTGGGCGTCGAGCTGGCACCTTGGCATGCGTGAAAATCTACTGCCAATCATTAGCGGACTGGAGTTCTGCTGTGGCGACCCCTAACCAGGAAAAGCCGAAAGACAAACAACAACATAAAAACTTATTACATTTGTAAACTTATTTAACTTCAGGTACTACAAACTTATTTACTTCCTGTTATCTGTTCAACTTTCCATGTTCATGGTAAATGTGTCCTTGATTTGGGATCTTTGACCTGATTATTCTTGAATTTTTCCCTGATTATGGAGGTAATTTATTTATTTTATTTAACATTTGTTGACCGGGAAAGTCCGACTAGGTTCCACAGATCCTGTTTACAGCGGAGGCCCGGGGAGAAATGCTCCAGAAACATGTTTTTAGAATGTGGGAGGAAACCGGAGTACCCGGAGGAAACCCACGCGAATGCAGGGAGAACATGCAAACTCCACACAGAAGGCACCCCAGCCGGGAATCGAACCAGAGAACCTCTTGCTGTAAGGCGACAGCATTAACCGCTGCACCACTGCGCCACCCAATTGGTGACTGACAATGAGGTCAGTCATCCAAAGTTAAGTCTCATCCTATAAAAGGCAGAAAATGTATATCCACAGCTAGTGGGGTTTGGCTTTTATGGCTTGAATATACTTATAAAGACTTACAAAGTAAAAAGCCATGAACATTCAGAAGCTCTGTAGTTGAAACACTTGATATCTTTAAGGGGTTATTTGCATTTATCCATGGGCCTCCATTACAGGAGGTTTAGGGTATGACATAGTGAAAACTCTAGCTTGGCTTGTTTTTTCTTACAATTTTTACTGATTCTGGATGCAAACATGTTTAAGAGCTAAGGCTGGGAGGTTTAGGGTATGACATAGTGAAAACTCTAGCTTGGCTTGTTTTTTCTTGCAATTTTTACTGATTCTGGATGCAAACATGTTTAAGAGCTAAGGCTGGGATGTTTAGGGTATCACATAGTGAAAACTCTAGCTTGGCTTGTTTTTACTTGCAATTTTTGCTGATTCTGGATGCAAACATGTTTAAGAGCTAAGGCTGGGAGGTTTAGGGTATCACATAGTGAAAACTCTAGCTTGGCTTGTTTTTCTTGCAATTTTTACTGATTCTGGATGCAAACATGTTTTAAGAGCTAAGGCTGGGAGGTTTAGGGTATCACATAGTGAAAACTCTAGCTTGGCTTGTTTTTCTTGCAATTTTTACTGATTCTGGATGCAAACATGTTTAAGAGCTAAGGCTGGGAGGTTTAGGGTATCACATAGTGAAAACTCTAGCTTGGCTTGTTTTTTCTTGCAATTTTTACTGATTCTGGATGCAAACATGTCTAAGAGCTAAGGCTGGGAGGTTTAGGGTATCACATAGTGAAAACTCTAGCTTGGCTTGTTTTTTCTTGCAATTTTTACTGATTCTGGATGCAAACATGTTTAAGAGCTAAGGCTGGGAGGTTTAGGGTATCACATAGTGAAAACTCTAGCTTGGCTTGTTTTTTCTTGCAATTATTACTGATTCTGGATGCAAACATGTTTAAGAGCTAAGGCTGGGAGGTTTAGGGTATCACATAGTGAAAACTCTAGCTTGGCTTGTTTTTTCTTGCAATTTTTACTGAATCTGGATGCAAACATGTTTAAGAGCTAAGGCTGAGAGGTTTAGCGTATCACATAGTGAAAACTCTAGCTTGGCTTGTTTTTTCTTGCAATTTTTACTGATTCTGGATGCAAACATGTTTAAGAGCTAAGGCTGGGAGGTTTAGGGTATCACATAGTGAAAACTCTAGCTTGGCTTGTTTTTTCTTGCAATTTTTACTGATTCTGGATGCAAACATGCTTAAGAGCTAAGGCTGGGAGGTTTAGGGTATCACATAGTGAAAACTCTAGCTTGGCTTCTTTTTTCTTGCAATTTTTGCTGATTCTGGATGCAAACATGTTTAAGAGCTAAGGCTGGGAGGTTTAGGGTATCACAGTGAAAACTCTAGCTTGGCTTTGGCTTGTTTTTTCTTGCAGTTTTTCCTGATTCTGGATGCAAACATGTTTAAGAGCTAAGGCTGGGAGGTTTAGGGTATGACATAGTGAAAACTCTAGCTTGGCTTGTTTTTTCTTGCATTTTTTCTGATTCTGGATGCAAACATGTCTAAGAGCTAAGGCTGGGAGGTTTACGGTATCACATAGTGAAAACTCTAGCTTGGCTTGTTTTTTCTTGCAATTTTTGCTGATTCTGGATGCAGACATGTTTAAGAGCTAAGGCTGGGAGGTTTAGGGTATCACATAGTGAAAACTCTAGCTTGGCTTGTTTTTTCTTGCATTTTTTTCTGATTCTGGATGCAAACATGTCTAAGAGCTAAGGCTGGGAGGTTTACGGTATCACATAGTGAAAACTCTAGCTTGGCTTGTTTTTTCTTGCAATTTTTGCTGATTCTGGATGCAAACATGTCTAAGAGCTAAGGCTGGCTCGATACTAGATACGAAAAGGTTTGTTTTTGGTACCACAGTCGATGCACCAGCCTTTCTTCCAACAAAGTACTGAGCATGTGTTTAGCTAGGAATACTCAAATGTACTGAGCACAATAAATTTTCAGCCTCTTTTAGAAACAATTCTGCACACAAACAGACCAAAATGTTCTGCAACCTAATGTCTTCAAAAACAGGAAATGATGTATACTTTTTACTGGAGATGCATTCTCTACTGCAGGCACTACTGTATGATGCAGATAATTTCTGGTTTTCTGTTTTGCTGCAATCTCCTTTTTGCATGCTTCATTAAAAAAGGAAGTTTTGCTGATATTAGCTCAGTGTACACTTTATTGTGGATCAGAACGTTAGCTAGTTATTCATTTTTTAGAACACTATTTTAATCGCAAGTATGAGTGACAACCATGTAAAAGAGGGGGGATTCCATAACTAGTTATCTCACTTTCATATATCTAGAGCAGTCTGGATGTTTGTGCCATCTATATAAATAAGCCCTTGTTACTAAACTTTTTACCGGAGGTTAAGAGGCAAGTGACATCCAAGTTCCTAGCACTGTTAACCTACAACACACAAGGACATACATATATCGAGGACTGAAATGGGAAGTCCGATATGACATCATTTAAGAGGAGGAAGCAGCTGTGCTGGGAAGAGCACTTGATCCTACCCTTAAAACATCAGAAAGGTAAAAGTAATAGTACAAGACACATGGAGGAAAGTGTATGAGCTGCCCAGGGGGTAAACTAATGTAGACAGAATTGCTGCAGCTGTGATATATTTGAAAAATGAAGAAATTGTACAACAAACTGCAAATAAATCCACAAAAAAACAGCAACCAATGAGAACAGTCCACTCTTGTTTATTAAGCATTTTTTGTCCTTCTTCAGATCGAAGTTCTTACTATTAAGAAGGACAAAAACGCTTAATAAAAAAGAGTGGACTGTTCTCCTTGGTTGCTGTTTTTTGTGGATTTATTTGGTGTGATATAGTTCTCAGGCATTCAAAGGCATGGTGGGCAGGTAGCCACCGAAGCCAGCTGGAGATGCTACTGTGGTGGTAAACTGAAGGGGATGGTCCAGTACTACATACAGCCATGTTTTGGCAAAGAAATGGATATCAACAGACTAGCAGTACCAGCAGATAATGGCACAATGAACACTGGCTTCTGGAAAGGAGGGCAGCCAGAGAGCTGGGTTTACACAATGAATCCTAGCACACCATACTAAAAGAACTGCATATCTGAATCCCTATAAAAAGAGGCAGGACAGCAAAGCAGATTACAGAACTGCTGTGATGCCTGAGATGAGACCACAGCTGGACCATTCATTTGGCAAACCACTGGCACCTGAGTCATAAAGTACAAGGGGAATGCCATTCTGGGAAAAGACAGCTATGAAGATGCTTATGATTTGAGGGGGAGATGGTGATGCAAGGTAAATGAACTGATTTCTTCTTGTGTTTTTCTAGAAATAGTTGCTTCCCCTCAGACTTTGCTGGAACTATGAAAAGCATCACTCCAGTGAAGGCACTGCAGAAAAAAGTGACAACAGTTACTTTCCACTTCATTGAGTGTAGTTTGGTTATTTTCAGCCAGCATTGTCATGTGCCATGTTTAGAGTTATGCTACAACTGGCAAAACTTTGTGTCATCACCAAGTCTTAAAGCAGTATGGAGAAGGACCATTTATCCTTTTCATAAGTCTGCTTCATGCAGGCACTGCTGAACTACCTTACTATCCTGAATAATAGGAAGCACATATCATACGTGTATAGCCAGTTACTGAAAACTAGAAGCAAATACTGCCAAGGGGAAGTTTTACATATTGTCCTGTCTCCTGATGGTCAGTTCTGCTGGTGAGATTTCAATAAAACCAGCCGTGCATAATGTCACAGATCATGACATCTTTTTTGTGCTGCAATGGATCTGCTCCGTAAGTGCAGACAAACAGCATTCATAATGCAGTCAAAACTGAGTGCACAAGTTTCCTGTTTGACAAAGTTGTGTTTACTAAACAGTAGAGTGAACTATTTGTAAGATACATTATCATCTGCCCTATATCCTAAGTCACCCAGAACGTAACTATGTTTATTTTCTGGTATGCTGTATACCAGTGCAAAAGAACAGGATATGAAAATTCTCAAAGCTCACCAAACAAAAACATTTCCAGTTTTCATCTCCATTTGGAAAGACGCCAGAGAATGTAACTGTTAAATGTATAAAGAAACCTAATTCTGACAGTTTTACAACCTGCTTCTTAACATGTAGACGTCTAGAAAGTACACCATGAAATATTTGTATTTTTTTATACTTTTTATTGCATTTTAAATCAATATGAAACTGGGATACAACTTGTGAGAGGAAAATCATGACCAACCAAATCCATTCTTTATAAACATAATACAGTTACAAAGGTGGTGACATCAAATAAATGTTAACATTGTAAAATGTTCAGAAGTTAAAGCAATATAACTTTTTGTCAGAATCTACAAGTTCCATGCATTACTGCAGCTACAACACATGGCACTCAAATATAGGATAGTACACTTCTGTTATATCCAGACATAAAGAGAAAGTATGAATATTAAATAAACCATTCAGCTGTCCAGGGCAAGGGTTTTCATTGCACTGCAGAATTACAGAACAAGAAAGAGAACAGGTCTACATGGTCTGGAAATGATCAGAGTGAGTGCAAGTCTGTAAGTACTCAGAACACTAGTTATGGAACAGTGCTGGTTTACTAATCTGTGTGCAAGACCACTACAGTCAGTGCCGTGGTGTAGAGTGATGTTGTTTGACTGTGACAGACAACCATGGATGTAGTGCAGCAGACATTGGAGGAGCTGACGAGGAACAGTGGGAATGGGAGGTTGTTGCAGGCTCATCCTTCCTGTGGGAGGGGGAGACAGCCTGTTTTTTTACATATAATGACACACAGGTAATGCTGGATGTCATCATGAGGTTGCCAAAAGCAACTGGATTGTGATAGGGCATGCACTCTGTAGTCACCATCAGGCATGTACGGTAGCATGAATGCATGGGAAATCTCTACTGAGGGCTGAACCCCAACAACTATTGTAAAGGATTGAAGATGTTAGATTTTACTTGGGGAAAAATGACTTTCCAGATGAAGTGTTCTTGCAGTTGGTTCTTACCAAAGAGAAAACAAAATGGCAGACTGGGTTAGCATGTAGCAGGGGAAAATGGTATTAAAAAAGTCAACTGTACCTTTTAAATGAATCTAGAGAGTAACTATAACAATTTACATTTTAGTCAATGATAGGGGTAAAACCACCACAGCGGCAAACTCTCTCAGTCAAAAATAAAACAATAAAAGCTGTAGTCCATAGAACTTATGGATGACTGAGAGTGAAGCATAAAAATACAAACGTGATGGAAGTTTCCCAAGATCCAGTAAGTCTCCAGAGTACTCAATGAAATAAAATGTTTTATTCAGACAAAGCGCTTTCGCTAAAAGTAGCTTCATCAGGTCTATTTAATATACAAATAAATTAAAAGGCCATTCTTATAGTCTCGGCAATCCAATTGAAAGCAATCTCATCACTTACTTAAAAGGGAAATGTCACTTTATCTAAAACAATTCAAATACAGAATAAACAGGCACATATTTTCTTCTAACCTGCTTATATAAAACAAGCTTCTGAAGAAATGTATAAAAAATATATATATGGTAAATAATGTATATAAAGAATATACATATAAGATTAAAAAATGGTATATATAAATGCAATGGACTCTATGTTGAACAACAGACTGTGTGTTTTAATATGTGTGTATATATATATATATATATAGGAATAGTATGTTGTATCAAATGTATCTTATATGCCATGAATGTGCAAGGTTGTATAGTAATGTTTTTATGAATGTGACTGAATATGTATATATATGTGTAAATGTGATGAAGTATAATAAAATTTATATAAAAAATAACGAATTATGTATGTACGTACATAATTATATGTATATTCTTTATATACATTATTTACCATATATATATATTTTTTATACATTTCTTCAGAAGCTTGTTTTATATAAGCAGGTTAGAAGAAAATATGTGCCTGTTTATTCTGTATTTGAATTGTTTTTAGATAAAGTGACATTTCCCTTTTAAGTAAGTGATGAGATTGCTTTCAATTGGATTGCTGAGACTATAAGAATGGCCTTTTAATTTATTTGTATATTAAATAGACCTGATGAAGCTACTTTTAGCGAAAGCGCTTGTCTGAATAAAACATTTTATTTCATTGAGTACTCTGGAGACTTACTGGATCTTGGGAAACTTCCATCACATTTGTATTTTTATGCTTCACTCTCAGTCATCCATAAGTTCTATGGACTACAGCTTTTATTAGTTAAAATTTTACTTTTTCTTTGATGCTTTTCCTGTAAATGCAACACCTGACAGACATGAGGATGCCTGATGACTGACTACAGCATGAGGAAAGAAAGTTAATGTAGAAGATGAAAGGTTCCTACAACATATTCAATGGATTATATATATATATATATATATATATATATATATATATATATACTATCTCAATACATGCTTACCCTTCTTTAAGTACTATTGGTTGTTCTGTCATCTTGTGGTCTCTCCTTCCAGATGAAGATATCAAGTCTAGAAACTTATACAACAAGAAAATATAAGTTCAGCAAAAATGTTCTGGCATAAATTTAACAGTACGCAGTTATAGTATGTACAAACTTCAAACTTCCCAGAAAGTCTTTGGTAGCTGACACAGCCAAAAGACACACACAGACACACACACTCTCTCTTTTTTTCCCAAAAGGGATCCCAGATAAAGATTCTGATAAAAAACATATACCTAGTTTATTTGTATTTGTTTATTTACATCACTGGAGCATCATCAACATTTATTTACAATCTTGGCATGCCACTAACATTCCTGTAAATCTGGCATATTTAAGCTACTAAAACTAAAGAAAAATCAATACACTGTATACAAAAAAGGTAGAGTGCTGTTCAAATGAAAGGTTACTGCCAATACGTTTTCCAAGATATTTCTAGTGTTGTACAAATTAAGTCTCAGAAAGGATTCAGCAAAGAAAAATTTGTTTGTTCTTATATAGGTTTGTTTTTGTTGCTGCTGAAGAGCATTAGCTTAGTTTTCTCTTCATTTAGGACTTAGGGGAATTCGCTGGGCCATGTTTGCAATGTAGTACGAGCATTACAAACAGCAGAAAAGGCATGTCCTACAGAAATTTAGATTATGTACTTATTGTATCAGCAATGAAGGGGAAGAGATGGTACTTGTATATAATCTTCCTCTCTTAAAACCTGGTTGCCTCATGGTTTTGGCGACTTTTCAGGCTTGTTGGCTGTTTATTTGCTAAGTTTTTCTGCATAGCCACCTATTTTGAGCATTTTCTGGCTTGTTAAACTTGATTTCTGCATTAGTAACTGTATTTAGAGCACAACCTAGAGCTGTTTACTGAATTTCCTGTTTGCACTTATTTTTAAAATCGTTTTTTTCTCAAAACTTGCATTTTATCTGTCTTTGGCCTAGCACTCTTGTGTGGGGTCATTTACTGCACTGTTATAACTTGTTGATACTTGTGAACCTCTGCTATCTCTGAAAAAACAAAAAACAAAAAAAAATCTTGCTTTTTTCCCACTTTTCTGAGATTTAAAAAAGTTCAGTTACAGGCTTGCTGTTCTTGAACTGTTTGTAAGTTTCTTGGAGGCCATTTTTGCTTGGGCTAAAGGAAAGTCTCTCTGTTGATCAGTGGCAGTGAAAAACATTGAGCAGCTTGCCTGCCCCTGTGGGAGTGGTTACTGACTTGAAACTGTAGTTTTATTGGCCATTTTGGGTCAATTCCTAACTCCTTCATCTTCCTCTCTTAAAACCTGGTTGTCTTGTGGTTTTGGCATCTTTTCAGGCTTGTTGGCTGTTGGTGAAGCACCCACCAAGAGGAGAAAACGCTGAGAGAAGAAAGGAGCCACTTTTGAGATTTTAAGTATTTTTCCTCTGTTTATTTGCTAAGTTTTTCTGCATAGCCGCCTATTTTGAGCATTTTCTGGCTTGTTAAACTTGATTTCTGCATTAGTAACTGTATTTAGAGCACAACCTAGAGCTGTTTAGTGAATTTCCTCTTTGCACTTATTTTTAAAATCGTTTTTTTCTCAAAACTTGCATTTTATCTGTCTTTGGCCTAGCACTCTTGTGTGGGGTCATTTACTGCACTGTTATAACTTGTTGATACTTGTGAACCTCTGTTATCTCTGAAAAAACAAAAAAAAAAAAAAATCTTGCTTTTTCCCACTTTTCTGAGATTTAAAAAAGTTCAGTTACAGGCTTGCTGTTCTTAAACTGTTTGTAAGTTTCTTGGAGGACATTTTTTGCTTGGGCTAAAGGGAAGTCTCTCTGTTGATCAGTGGCAGTGAAAAACATTGAGCAGCCTGCCTGCCCCTGTGGGAGTGGTTATTGACTTGAAACTGTAATTTTATTGGCCATTTTGAGTCAATTCCTAACTCCTTCATCTTCCTCTCTTAAAACCTGGTTGCCTCATGGTTTTGGCATCTTTTCAGGCTTGTTGGCTGTTGGCGAAGCACCAACCAAGAGGAGAAAATGCTGAGAGAAGAAAGAGCCACTTTTGAGACTTTAAGTATTTTTCCTCTGTTTATTTGCTAAGTTTTTCTGCATAGCCACCTATTTTGAGCATTTTCTGGCTTGTTAAATTTGATTTCTGCATTAGTAACTGTATTTAGAGCACAACCTAGAGCTGTTTACTGAATTTCCTGTTTGCACTTATTTTTAAAATCGTTTTTTTCTCAAAACTTGCATTTTATCTGTCTTTAGCCTAGCACTCTTGTGTGGGGTCATTTACTGCACTGTTATAACTTGTTGATACTTGTGAACCTCTGCTATCTCTGAAAAAAACAAAAAAAAAAAAATCTTGCTTTTTCCCACTTTTCTGAGATTTAAAAAAGTTCAGTTACAGGCTTGCTGTTCTTGAACTGTTTGTAAGTTTCTTGGAGGCCATTTTTTGCTTGGGCTAAAGGGAAGTCTCTCTGTTGATCAGTGGCAGTGAAAAACATTGAGCAGCCTGCCTGCCCCTGTGGGAGTGGTTACTGACTTGAAACTTTAGTTTTATTGGCCATTTTGGGTCAATTCCTAACTCCTTCATCTTCCTCTCTTACAACCCTCTTTTGCGCGGTTTTGCATGTTTTTGTGCATAGCGCAACAGCGGGCAGCGCCGCCAAATTGGGTTTAAACTATTCATGGCTCCACAAAGTCTGCTCTTCACTTTTTCCCTTAGAACTGCTCTATCTCTCAATTTAAACACCATATTCTCATTCTAAGGCCCTTCACTGGTCCAATTAAGTAATCCTACAAGTTAGCACTATTAAACCATAAGCACTACTTACTCTTATACTCTCTACGATTACCCTGTTCTCTATTGGTCCGTCTTAAATTCAGTTTCCCTATATTACTCTAGCATGTCCAAAGGTCAGTCGATGGTTTCCTCTCCAGTCCAGCTGGTGAATCTGGGAATTTTGAGGCAATGTTACAACTGTCTCATGTACACGGACAACCCTCTCCTCCTCCAAACAGGTTCAAATATATGTGAGAGATGCAACTATTTAGCCAAACTGGAGGCTGAGCTCTCTCATCTCAAAACTGGTGTAACCAGTCAGGAGGAGAAGGTAACCTCACACAACACAATTCCAGTATCACATAGTCCCACCACATCAGCGAACCAAACACATAAATACACAAAAACATACTCGGAGGCTCTAAATAAAAATCTACCTAAGCAACAGAGACCTCCAAAGCAGACATCCAAGCAAGCACTACCTCAAAACAAAACACGCACAACACATAGCCCACAAAGTCAGTGTGCCAAGCAGCCACAGCCCTTAAGGCTGAATAACACACCTGATACTCTTGTAATAGGTGACTCTATTGTCAGACACACTGATGTCCCGCTCACCAAGCTGAATAAAGAGAAGGTCACGGTGAGCTGCCTGTCGGGTGCTAGGATCCGCCACATAACACAAGCACTCAGGTCACTCCAAAGCAAATACAAATATGACTCAGTCATTGTACATGCTGGTGTGAATGACCTGAGACGTACCTCCCTGGACTACATGAAAAGAGACATAGAGGAGCTCTCTGATCATGTAGCCCAAGGCTGGTATGACCCTGACCTTGAGCAGCATCTTACCATCACCTAGAATGATGCCACAGTACAAAGACAAAATGATCGATTTTAACAATTGGCTAAAATTTTGGTGTCATTCAAAGGGGATCCAGTGTCTGTCAGCCTGAGATGACATGCCCGACAAGCCACGTTGCTTCACTAGGGACGGCTTGCACCTGTCACCACTGGGCTTTTGGATATTGGCAAAGGCACTTGCCACCCCCATAGTGCCTTTTTTAGGCAAGGCTCAAAAGTCAAACCCACCCCCATAGACAGCACAAGGAACAAGAAACTAAGGGTAATGCTGCTTAACGCCAGGAGTCTTAACCTCAAGATGCATGCACTCAAAGCTCTCCTCAGTATGGAGAACATCGATATCTGTGCAGTGACAGAAACCTGGTTCAAGGCTCCAGAGAGCACCCCAGCACTACCAGGCTATACCTCATATTATGCTTTTTGGCCCCAAAACCCAGACCGAACCACAAAAGGAGGGGGAGTTTCCATATTTATCAAGGATATCCACACCTCCAGGTTAGTGGCATTGCACGAAGTATCGGAGACCACCCATGTGCAACTAGCAGTGGGCAAGACTGCTTTTCAGTTTATAGCATCCTACAGACCACCCTCTCAAAGTCAGGAATCCCACTCGGCTTTCCTGAAAACATTGGAGAACATGAAGATCTCTCCGAACACCATTATATTGGGTGACTTCAACTACCCAAACATTGACTGGGAGCACTACTCAAGCCCCAGCACCTTAGCCCAAAGGTTCCTGGAAATTATAAACTCAAATTCTATGGAACAACTAGTCACCACTCCCACAAGAGGGGACAACATACTAGACCTGATCATTACCAACATGGGGACTCTATGCTCCACACCAGAAGTATATCCCTCATTGGTAAGATCAGACCATAAATTAATTTCACTGGATGTCCACATCCCGACCCCTACCCCAGCCCAGAAAACCAAAGTGAAAAACTTCTCAAAAGCAAACTTCTCACTTCTGAAAACCGAAGTGGAATCCTTCAAGGCCCCACAGCCAGTGGAAACTACGGCCTAAACTGCAGAATCCTATATAAACGCATTCTATGGACATCTCCAGGAATGCATGGATCATGCTATCCCAAACAAAACCAAGACCCAATCATCCAAAGGCAGGCGCCCAGTCTGGTGGACCCCTGCCATAAATAAACTGTACAACAGAAGGAGGAAGCTACTACATGATAGAGCAAAATCCCTAATAGGGAAGGCAACTCTGATCAGTACTAGCAAAAAATTATGATACCTCATAAAATCCTCCAAGGCCAGCTTCGAGAGAAAAATTGCACAGGACACCAAAGACAATCATAAGGCTTTTTTCAGTTATGTTAGGAACCTGGGATGCAACTCCCAGACCTGTTCTGAGTTGATTCTAAACGACAAAAAATACACTGAACCCACAGACATCGCCAATATCCTGGCAGACAGGTTCAGTGCAAACTTCTCCACCCGCTCCCGCCAAAAGAGCAAGTATCTATCCTGGCAGAGGACTGCCTCCCAAACATCTCTGATGCTCAGGTGAAGGCTGCCCTCTCCAAAGCAAAAAACACTGCTTCCATGGGACCAGATGGCGTCCCAGGTTGCGTCCTACATGAACTCCAAGAGGAACTAATCCCTCAAATAAAACAGCTATACAATCTCAGCCTCACTACAGGATATGTGCCCACAGAATGGCGTGATAGCAACAGTGGTCCCACTCCACAAAGGTGGAGCCTCTACGGACCCTGGAAACTATCGCCCCATAAGCCTGACTAGCTTAGTCTGCAAGGCTATGGAGAGGATCATCATGGAGCTCATAAACAAAGACATTGGGGACCTACAGACACTAGATCCTACCCAGTTCGGCTTTGTCAAGGGCAGATCCTGCCTTTTGAACCTGGTTGACTTCTTCGAAACAGTCACCAAGCCATAGATGAAGGGAAGGTAGTCCACACAGCCTATCTGGACCTTGCAAAGGCATTTGACACCATACCCCACTCGGGCATCATAGATAAGCTATTCAGCTTAAATATAAACCCCTATGTCACAAGATGGGTTGCAAACTGGCTCAAAGACAGAACCCACAGAGTGAGAGTTGCTGGAGCCATGTCAGACTCAAAACTGGTCACAAGTGGCATCCCACATGGTTCTGTCCTGGGACCACTCTTGTTCGGTATATACTTTTCCGAGGTACAGGCAAACGTGGGAGGACTATGGCTCACCAAGTTTGCAGACGACTGCAAACTGGGCGCCATAATCGACTCTCCAGCTGACACAAACATCCTTCAAAAAGGTCTCACAGAGACAGATAACTGGTGCCAGCGCCATGGTTTAAAGCTAAATGCCAAAAAATGTATAGTCATACCCTTTGGCAAAAACAATGTGCCCACAAATTACCACATAGGTGGAAACCCATTAAGCACAGAGAAAGTTATTAGGGACCTAGAGACCCATGTTGATAGCAATCTCTCCTTTGAAAACCACATTGCCAAAGTGGTTAGAAAGACCTTCTACATAGCCCACCTCATCACAAAGGGTTTCGCATCTAGATCAAGAGAGGTAATTGTGCCCCTTTATTCATCCCTCATCAGGCCCATCATATAATACAATGCCCCTTTTGGGATGTACCTTACCCGACACCTGCAGCAATTAGAGAGACCCCAAAAGTAACTCACCAAGAGGATCAAGGGTCTCAAACAGATGCCATATGCTGCTTGGTTAAAAAAACTCCAACTCTACTCAGTTGCATACCGCCTACTTCGAGGCAATCTATGCCTGACATACAAAGCTATGTCAAATCCAGAATTAATGGACATGCTCCACCTCAGTAAATCTAAATCCCTTAGAGCCACATGCTCGAGGGACTTGAACCTCAGCACAGAAATAAATAGAACTTGCTGGAGGGACAGGTTCATAACCCAGAGGCTCCCTTCGCTCTGGAATAGAATTCCAGTTCATGTGAGGCAGAGCACCTCACTGAATCTCTTCAAGAAGAATCTCGATAGGTGGATGGGCGATCGTAGGTTTGTCCCAGGGATTACTCCCGTGTCACTATTAGACAGAGGCACAGTAAACTAAACCTTAAAAAGGGCACAGTATACTCAAATCAAGGGGTGGCATAAGCCATACAGAATCGGGCTAGGCTTATAATTGCCCCAGGGCAGATAGCCTAGTATGAACCTATGAACCTATGAAAATGCTGTTAGAAAAGTATGCAGGTGCTCCCATGATCATATAGAAGGTTGATGATTTGCCCCAGAAAAAGGAGTCAGAGCTTAACTGGGATCAAATGTTAAATCCCACCACCTTCCTTTAAGCTTTGAGTTCAATTTTTTGAATATTTGTCTCCAACAACTACTATTTCTCCTTTACCTTTTGTCTGCCATGCAAGCAGGCAAAAGATTTTCTAAATTTTCCTCAACCCTACTTACCCAGCGTGTGCTTGTCATACTCTTTCAGTCAAACCAGATGTGCAATGCTGGACTTCTGAGAATGTGTTAAGATACAACCAAATACCCTAATACTGGGCAATTTCAACTACCCTGCCATTAATTGGGAAAACTACTCGGGTACCAACATCTTTGCCCAACAGTTCTTGGAATTCATAAATTCCAACGCCCTGGAGCAACTAATCCATATCCCACCAGGGGCTCAAATATCCTAGACCTGATCATTACCAACATGGGAGATCGATGCTCTACACAAGTGGTCACCCCCTCGTTGGTCAGGTCTGACCATAAGCTAATCACTCTTGACGTCCACATCCCACCCCCACCCTCCAGTAGGGAAACCTCCATAAACACTTTCTCCAAAGCCAACTTCATGCTACTCAAGTCAGAAGTGACAAACTTCATGAAACCCATGCAGACGGGAACTGAATGTTCGACTGCTGAATCCTACACTAAGGCACTGTATGAGCACATCCACTCATGCAAGAATACTGCCATTCCAAATAGAACCAAGACACTCTCCTCCAAAAAAAAAGGAAGCCAAACTGGTGGTCCCCCACCATAAACAAACTGTACAACAGAAGGAAGAAACTGTTGCAGAAAAGAGGAAAATCCCAGGATGCAAAAAGCTCCCTTACCAGCCTCAGTAAGAAGATGAGATCCCTCATAAAATCCTCCAAAGCTAGTTATGAAAATAAAATTGCCAAAGATTCCAAGGACAACCACAAGGCATTCCAGAGTTATGTCAAGAATCTAAATGGCAGTGCTCAGATCTGCTCTGAGCTACAACAGAATGCCATTAAATATACTGATACCAAGGATATTGCCAATATCCTGGCAGATCGATTCAGTGCCAACTTCACCTCCCTCTCACCACCTAAAGGGCCCATCTCAATACCAAAAGATTGCCAAATTCCAGTAATCACGGCCACACTGGTAAAAAATGCACTCTCCAAAGCTAAGAATACAGCATCCATGGGACCAGACGACATCCCAGGCTGTGTACTATATGAACTACAAAATGAACTGGCACCTCATCTAAGTGTCATGTTTAGTCATAGCCTCACCACAGGCTTTGTGCCCAATGAGTGGCGTACAGCTACAGTTATTCCACTCCACAAGGGGAGTCTGACTAGCCTGATCTGCAAAGCCATGGCATTATCATGGAACTTATAAACAAAGGCAATGGCAACCTTCAAATACTGGACTCCACCCAGTTTGGTTTCGTGAAGGATCGATCTTGTCTCCTCAACCTGATTGACTTCTTCGAATCAGTCTCCAGAGCCATGGACGAGGGTAAGGTGGTCCACACAGCCTATCTGGACCTCGCCAAGGCCTTCAACACCATCCCCCACTCCGGAATCATAGATAAACTTACTAAGCTGGACATTAATCCTTATGTCACTCGATGGGTTGCCAACTGGCTTACTGACAGAACCCACAGTGTAAAAGTAGCCTACTCCAAATCCATCTCCAGACAAGTGACAAGTGGAGTACCTCAGGGTTCAGTCCTGGGACCGCTCTTGTTTGGCATCTATTTCTCTGAAGTACAGGCCAACACTAAGGGGCTCTGGCTAACAAAGTTCGCAGATGACTGCAAACTGGGAGCCATTACTGAATCCCCAAATGATGTGGATATTCTACAAAACGGCCTTACAGAAACAGATGCTTGGTGCCAGAGCGATGGGCTCAGGCTCAATGCCAAGAAATGTATAGTTATCCCCTTTGGGGAAAAAACATGTATCCATGAATTACCACATAATTGGCAGTACACTAAACATGAAAGTGTGATAAGGGACTTAGGGACACAGGTGGACAGTGGTCTCACCTTCGATAACCACATCGCCACAACAGTCAGGAAATCCTTCTATATGGCACACCTCATCACTACGGGCCTTTCATCCAGAAAAAAAGGAAGTCATTCCCCCACTGTACTCATCCCTCTTTAGACCCATTATAGAATACAATGCCCCATTTGTTATGTGCCTCTCAAGACATCTGCAACAACTGGAAAGGCGACAGAAATACCTCAATAAAAGAATCACAGGCCTAAAGCAGATGCCCTATGGTGACCATCTAAAAAAACTCCAGCTATACTCTGTCGCATATTGCCTACTCAGAGGCGATCTCTGCTTAACATACAAGACCATGTCAAACCCAGAGCTGTTGGACATGCTACACTTAAAGAAATCTCATTCCCTCAAAGCCACATGCTCCAGAGATCTAAACCTGGTCATCACAATGAATAAAACATGCTGGAGGGATAGGTACCTGACCCAGAGACTCCCCATACTCTGGAATAGACTGCCCATACATGTCAAGCTGAACGCTTCTTTGGCCCTCTTCAAAAGGAACCTTGATGATTAGATGGGAGATAGAAAATTCACCCCGGGAATCACGTCAGTCACCATGCTGGACAGGGGACCAGGGAAGTAAATATTCTAGGAAGGAATAGCCAGGGATTTGTCATGGGTAGGCTTGTATAGGCCCTAGGGCCAATAGCCTAGTACCAACCTATGAACATACACATTTCCACAAACACCGCAGTGCCTATAATGCATACCACTGTTTCTCATTGTCTCGTGTATCAATGTTCTGGCACCCATTGGGTATTCTTTGACCACAGCAACTCCAGCATCCAGCCACCCCTATTGGAGATGATTCCCATCATTTCTGAAATGCTTGCTAAACCTTTCCTATATGGCAGGAGGAGCTGGTCTAATTCCAGAGGCAGTGCTGATGATGTGTACCACAGCTGACTATGTATAACATAGCTAACCATGCATAACACAGCTGACCATGTACACCATAGCTGACTATGTACAACACAGCTGACCATGTAAAACACAGTTAACTATGTATAAATAGCTGACTATGTATAACACAGCTGACTATGTATAACACAGCTGACTATGTATAACACAGCTGACCATGTATAACATAGCTGACCATGTATAACATAGCTGACTATGTATAAATAGCTGATTATGTATAACACAGCTGACCATGTATAACACAGCTGCATATGTATAAATAGCTGATTATGTATAAATAGCTGACTGTGCATAACACAGCTGACTATGTATAACACAGCTGACCATGTATAACACAGCTGCATATGTATAAATAGCTGATTATGTATAAATAGCTGACTGTGCATAACACAGCTGACTATGTATAACACAACTGACCATGTATAACATAGCTGACTGTATAAATAGCTGACTATGTATAACCCAGCATAACATAAACCAGCTAGTAGGAGCCCATCAATCTACCTTCTACAACTATTCCCTAGGCAACTGTCATAACCCGTTCCAAGCCATCCCTCCATGAATATGAAGCTAATTTAAAATCCTCAGCTGTCTCATCTTATACCTTCCTTTCCAGTAACTGATTTATTCTGGCAGCTATCCCTTCTATGAAAGAGTATTTCCTCACATTAAGATCAAACTATGTTCCTTTGGTTTGTTGGTTATGGTTCTGCCCCTCATACATTCCCTGTCCGCCTTTTCTAGTGTTATTCTATCACATCTCCTTCCTAAGGAATTGTATACTTGCATCACTTCCCCCGTCTAATTTTTGAGTGAAAAATGTTGAGCTGCCTTAGCCTCTCCATATATGCCTCACCTGCAGTGCCCTGCGCCATTCTCGTTGTATTCCTCTATATACTCTCTAGCACTCCGATCTTCTTGTCTCTAAAAGATTTTGGAATCTTCTCACAGTAGTCTATCTGGAGCAAAATCAGTCCATAATAAAGGGGCAGTATCATGTTCTTGTCTATGGATGTACTCAGTCAGTGCAAAATAAACATGCAGTATTATCTTCCTGTCTATGGACTTAATCAGTGCTTAGTAAAGGGGCAGTATTATGTTCCCGTCTATGGACTTAATCAATCAGTGCAAAATAAACATGCAGTATTATCTTCCAGTCTACGGACATAATCAGTGCTTAATAAAGGGGCAGTATTATGTTCCCATCTATGGACGTAATCAGTTAGTGCAAAATAAACATGCAGTATTATCTTCCTGTCTACGGACATAATCAGTGCTTAATAAAGGGGCAGTATTATGTTCCCATCTATGGACGTAATCAATCAGTGCAAAATAAACATGCAGTATTATCTTCCTGTCTGCAGACATAATCAGTGCTTAATAAAGGGGCAGTATTATGTTCCCATCTATGGACGTAATCAGTGCTTAATAAAGGGGCAATATCATGTTCCCGTCTATGGACGTAATCAGTCAGTGCAAAATAAACGGGCAATATTATCTTCCTGTTTATGGACGTAATCAGTGCATAATAAAGGGCAGTATTATGTTTCCATCTATGGACATAATCAGTGCATAATAAAGGGGCAGTATTATGTTCCCGTCTATGGACATAGTGCATAACAAAGGGGTGGTATCATGCCCCCGTCTATGGATGTAATCAGCCAGTGCAAAATAAATTGGCAGTATTACCGTCCTGTCTATGGACGTAATCAGTGCATACTAAAGGGCAGTATTATGTTTCCATCTATGGACGTGACGTAATTATTGCAATTTTGGAATTTGTTGCTGTCTATTGGATGTCATCAGTGTATAATAAAGGGGCAGTATTATGTTCCTGTCTACGGACGTAATCAGTGTATAATAAAGGGGCAGTATCATGTTCCTGTCTATGGACATAATCAGTGTATAATAAAGGGGCAGTATTATGTTGCTGTCTATGGACGTAATCAGTGTATAATAAAGGGGCAGTATTATGTTCCTGTCTATGGATGTAATCAGTGTATAATAAAAGGGCAATATTATGTTCCTGTCTATGGACGTAATCAGTGTACAATAAAGGGGCAGTATCATGTTCCTGTCTATAGACGTAATCAGTGTACAATAAAGGGGCAGTATTATGTTCCTGTCTATGGACGTAATCAGCGCATAACAAAGGGGCAGTATCATGTTCCTGTCTATAAATTACATCTCTTTGAATCCATATCCCAGCACGTAATATGCTTTTGCTCCTACCCTTTCAGTTTGTACCTGTGATTTAGATTTTCCATAATGATAAACCACAGGCATATTTCCTGTTCTACATTTTTTGGTCTGAATCCTCCAAATGTAAAACCAGCTCCCAGGCTGCCATCTGTTAAATGCAACCCCACAAAATGTATAACGTTGAAGTGAAGACGTTACGCTCTAGTTCATACTTCATTTCCTTCGATCTCTCCTCTTGCAAAAAAGACTGATCTGGCATCCCATGGCCTGTCTGAAGTCTGAACCAAACACATTGAAAAAGGATAAACGAACAGTAACCCACTGCAAGACACAATTTGTCACATTCTTATCTTCTGACTAGCCTCACCTGACTCTGTTCCCTCTTATACGACCTCCAGCTATGAAATCTGCTGCTGAAATACTGATGTCACATCCATAGGCTTGCCTCTGTCTACTCCTTCAGTATCCCAGTAGTAGAACATGATCATTCTAGTTTAACACAATCAAACAGCAAGGAGTCCAAAATGGAATTCACTGAATGACTCATCTTACGGCAGAAGTCTTGCCTTCAGTCCTGCTTCTGTCACTTTGTACAAATGAAGTCATGCTCACTTGTCTGTGGTTTGCTGGGTTGCTCCTTGCTCTATGTTTGTGTAATAACAACAGTACTGCCTGCCCCCAGTGTCTCATATCCAGTTTGTGACAAAGGAATACACACCTTAATCAAAACCCTAGCAGGCACCTTCATAACGATGATTTGGAATCCAGTCTGGGCTCTATGCTTCATCCTTCTAAGACTTTCACTGCCAATTCTACCTCCTTCTCTGTTGTCTCTTCATCTGTTTATTTTTCAATGCCCCATCATGCCTTTCCAAATAGGTTCTCTCCTTTTTGCTTCTTACATAAAGATTGCTGTAAAATGTTCATTTAGAATTTTTAACTGCTGTTCATCTTTATGTTTTCCCTTCCCAAGCTTGCTCCTTAACCCTCCTCCTCATCTTACCTTTTTTTCAACATATCTGAAGGCCTTCTTTCCTGTCCTAATATCTGGTGGTAATCACTTACCCATATCCTTTTACCCTCCCAACATACTATGTTACACTGTTTGTAGCATCCATCCATCTTTTCAGTGATTCCTCCCTTGACCTGCCATTCTGCACTTCTCTTTTCCAGTACTGCTGCTAGTACATTAGTAATGAACTAAAACACTTTTTTTCTTTTCATTTAATTAGTACCTTTTAACCCCTTTCAAAATACTTCCCAAATAGTCCTTCCTCTCCTTCATTCTCTTGCCACCTTCCTAGATCTGCATTTGGGCTTCTGTCTTGTCATAACTCACCCTTCAGCAGTGTAAGACTCTGGCCTTTGTGACAACTCCAGAGTCCTTCTGCAGGGTTTTGAGAAGCATACTGTTACATGGTCACTATTGGCTTGAGCCTGTAACTCCCTGACATCATTCCCCCTATCCTCCCACCTCAGAGAATAAAATCAAAGTAGTCTTCCTTTCCTGGTTTCAGCCAATACACATTTTGTTCAAACCCTTACAGGTCAGATGCCTTAATCAGGTTGTGCTCCCTGTACGCATTCTCCATCACTCTAGTCTACCTCTGGCAGACTGATGTCTCCCAGCATAGCCACCCCCAACTTTCATTTCCAGCTTTACTCAGTTTTTGACTACTTTCTAGCCTGTAGATTCTGCTGTTCTATCAACTTATCCTATTTACATTAACCAGCGTTTTCACCATTAGCTTTCATTATGGTTCCTAACCCTTCTCACCATCATCCTTTTCACCTATGTGTTCCACTATAGTTACTCCATCATCTATCTGTACACCTTTTATCACGCTCCTCTTTAGTTCTTCCTTTAGTTATAATTCTAACCCTACTACATCCTTGCCTACCCTATCCTTCCAGAAAACCCTGTTCCCAGCATGGTTTATATCCCAGTCCATCTCGTCACTGGCCCATATTTTCCTTATTCTGAAGATATCACCTTTGACTCTGCAAGATTAACAAGTCCAGATCAGCTATCTACCTTCCTAGACTTCATGTACTGCTACGCTCCACCTTGACTCCATTCTCCCTGTCCCCTTTTCTTATTCTGCCTTACCCTTTTCCCCTCATCATTACTACTTCTGATATTCTATGTAATCCTGAATCCTTGTCTTCTTTTGACCTTTTCATTAATTTCTTTATCCAAGCTTGGTGTAACTATCTATTTCAACCACAGAATGGGTAAAAAGAGTATATGAATACATCTTGTGCTTTGCAGATGGTAGGATCACCACTCTCAGAAATATTTTCAGGTAGAAAGCATGTCTTAAGTTTTATATAACCCAGAAGAATTTAACCAGGGTTGTTTGCAGCTGAATGTGCTCTACATTTAGAACTGATAACAGAGAGCAGTATCATTCATGAGGATGATAATACAATTATCAACATACTACACCAATCTGGCATCATCAAAGTGCTCCACCATCAGGTTACCAAAGTGAAGAGGCACTTGGCCCCCTGCAGCACCTATGGGAGGAGCAACTGCATCAGCCCATCTAATAAATGTATCTCACCTTTTAGGTAGTTACTGAGCCAGATACAGGCATTAAAATACACGTCATATGAAACTAGACATTATGGAATCTAGTAATGGCCGAGGACACAGATACCCTTCAAAAGGGTCTGATGCAGACAGATGAACTGGTGCCACAGCTATGGACTAAAAATCAGTTTTAAAACAATGCATAACAGTACCCTTTGGAAAGACAACCATCCTTGGAAACTACCACAGCGATAATACAGCCCTAAAAGTAGACCCAGTGGTCATGGATCCAGGAATGCATGTTGACAGTAACCCGACCTTTGACCAACACCCATATACTGGAGTGAAAAAAATCATTTTGTGCTGCACAGCTTATAAATAAGGGCAAAGCATTCAGGTCCAAAGATGTCCTTATTCCACTATACTCAGCTCTTATCAGGCCAGTTATTGAGTACAATGCACTCTTTGGTATGTATCTAAGTAGGCCTTGCAATAGCTTAGAGACCACAGTGGTTCCTCACAAAAAGAATACAGGGAGTAAACAACAAGACCTATGCAGACTGTCTCAAAGCCGTATCCCTGTACTCGATCTCCTACAGACTGGTAAGCAACAGTCTACAGATAGCCTAATAGGTATCCTCTGATCCCACACTGATGGATTTATTGCACATCTGCAAAACAAACAGCATCAGAAATCGGTGACATAATCACAACATGATGGCTGGACAAGAATGTGTCAAAGATTACCCCCTTCTCTCGAACAGGCTTCCCATGCATGTGAATAGGGTCATGCCTAACCCTATTCAAACATAACTTGGACCAATGGAAGATAAATCACAAATTTACCCTGGTTTGGCACCTATGTCCCTAATGGACACGGCAGCCTGTGAATGTTTAATGTGTACAAGCCTATATGACAATCATTACTTTCTTTGGGGTACTTACACGTCAGCAATATTTTGACAAGTTTAGGGTAAGCTTGACTAGGCTTAAAATGTCTCTTGGTCCGATAGCCTAGTAACTATCTATGAACCTATACAAAATGCCTTGCAGAGAATTATGAACCAGTATTCATTTATGCACCTCCATTTCAATAAATGCAGGGATAATCACTGGTAAAAAAGAATGCGGGAAGAAATAGCCAGGGAATTGTTATGGCTAGGCTTGTATAGGCCCTAGGGCCGATAGTCTAGTATCAACGTATGAACCTAAAAAAGCAGATCCGTGTCAGTGTCATAATCATGTCTAAAAAACACATTATGTGCCAGACATGAGATAAACAAGGAGTTAGAGGAACTGAGCATGTATAAAACCTTTTATAAGTTTTGAGAGGTGGAGCAAGATGGCAGAAGGGCAATAGCTGTTGAGAGCAGTCAAGAGATCTTTATACAGAGGCATCACAAAAAGTTCTGTTTCCAGATTGCAGGGACTGCATTTGTTGATTGAGAGGATAATTAGTTTTGACCCAGGGTAGACTATAAACATGGATGTATCCTTCTTGGATTTAGGGGGTAACTGTTGACGGAGACTGAGCCAAATTTCAATTTACAATGGAGCTTATGGACCATTTAGACATTACAGAATGAAACATGAAGGCACGACACTTGGATTAATATGGTAAAACAGAGTACTGCTGGCAATTATTACAGGCAATCTGCTGAAGTGAATCTCTATAAATTGGTTATCAAATCAGCATGACTAATGAAAAAGGGAAGGAATGGATATATGTGCCAAGATACAGTAGATGCATCTGTACTACAACTTTTTATGCCTTTACAAGAATGAGTTCTGTTGACCCAAAAAACTGTTTCTTTTGCTAGCAAGTAAAGAAGACTTAATCTGGTTTCTCAATTTGGGAAATTAATGGAAGTCAGCAAGCATTTTATTGGCATGGCAAATGACCTAGAGAAGGCTTCTATGTGATACTATGGTTTAAAGTTTTGCAGAGATTTGGGATGATTGGGAAGTTACAATTTACAGTTTTTAAAGTAGAGCTTTACTGAAAAAGGTCCTTAGAAATATATCACTGAAGTCCTTTACTGTCTCATCAAGTATCAGTAACTCCTGAGGGGCAAAATATAAGGGGTCTAGGACATAACTGAAATGTTACCTATTGAATTTCTTTCCTGACATTACATACCTGTGACAGTATCAAGACCAAATGTATACTGACATGACCAGAAACTTTATCAAATCTTTTACTGAAAGAAATGAGTCTTGCAAGACAAAAATTCTACACTGCCAGATGACTAACTCATATGTCTGACAGCTTGTAGTCAGTGTTCAGGTCACCTAATTCTCAAGATTTCATATTGGAAGTAATCCACTGCAGATCATGTTCAGAAAATGTAGTGTACCAGACAGTGGAACAGAGATACAAGCAAAAAATAATAATTTGAACTTGCTCATTTTAACTTGATTCAAAATGAATTCCCAGCATACACAACAGAGAATATGCATATCACGTAGAAAACATGTAAGGCTTGGTTTGCTAAAAATCACAACACTACTGGCTTCTTTATTTTCCCATAACAGCAGATTTCCTTGCACAAGTCAAGTTTCAAAAAAGCCATGACTTAAAGAATATACAATGCAATTCTCCTTTGCAGATATTTTCAGCGATATCTCTTCTATAAAATATATATCAGTTTAACACATCTGAAAGGACGACAAGGTTTTGTTATCTGTGTCAAAACTTGTAATGCTGTCAAATGGACCTGGATGCTGGATTGAAGGTCTACAGATAGTAAAATAGGCAAGAGAAACATGCATAATTAAATGAGTGGATTTTTCCAATAAATCTCTATTGGCTTATCCATCCTGAGACAAACAGTTACTTGCTTCTTCTATTTGTATATATTATCACAGGCATTAGCTTAATGAAGTGATCTTTGGTAAATAAGTAGTTGGAATTTGAAATTTACTTTGAAAGTGTAGTGTTCTGCCCTTTAGAGCAAAAGTTGCCAGTATATGATGGTGGTCAGGATGTATGCAGGCATCTGAGGATTAAATGTTACACATGAGACATTCTCATGACAAATCATCCTATAACTGGCTATTATGCAATTGCTTCTGACTGACTGCCCACGTAAGAGGATGGTGCGAGTGCATAAGCTACTGGAAGGCTGACAGGGGTAGGTGAATTAACAGAACCATCCATACCTCCACAAAAATGTTTAAAGTCCACATCAGGGGCCAAACATTAAGTGTGGAGACCAAGAAGGCTGGACAGTGGCACAGAGTGTTTTGTGTGGTGTGGGATCTGTGAGAAGGAGTAGGTGGAATGGCTGTGACCATAAGCAAAGGGCATCTAAACTGGATATGTTTAGAGTTCATAGTGACACAGTTGGTATACAAGAGGGAGGTGTTAAAGCAGTCTTTTGAATAAAGGATGGTGACTTCATATAGTTCTTACACCATGGTAATTCTGCTGCTGCACAAGTAATTCTGGGAAGGCAAACAGGTGATCATCTGGGGTGTTTTAATATATACCTTTCTCTGTAAGTTATATCCTTGTTACTTTACTAAACCACTTCAGCAATACTCTGTAAACAGAAAGATCAGGAGCAGAATTTTTTTCAGCACTAACACAATTTAAATAAAACTTCCAGAAAGACAAGGATTAAAGAGGATAACTTGCACAGAATAGCTTAGATAGATTAAGTAGTATAATATGTGTAGTGACCAGCAATGTAGGCCCAAAAAGGGTTCGGCATTAAAAGTGCTAATACATTAACATACAGTATAGCAATTTCCACATGTAAACTGTATAATATACTCAGGTTAATTAATAATGAAATTTTAAGCAATAAAAACACAGAGAAAATGCTAATGCTTTAAACACAGAGTACACAAGTGGGCAGCTGAAAGCATTTCCAAGCAGAGTACATAAACATACTGGAAAAATAAACAGTAAATATAAAGTTACTGACATTGTGTATTTTAATATAATTTGCTAAATATACTAGCCTAGGCAGCTTCTCAGGAAGATGGCAGTAGAATGTTTGGTATGCAGACACAAATGTGTAATACTGTCATAGGGAGTATGAGCGGATCTTTTTATAACAAGGTACAATTCAGCATTCCCAGCACCCATGTGGGAATACTACAATTTGAGAGTCTTTGATGGAAAATAATGTAAAAAAGAAACCAAGTCACTATAAGTGCGCTTGTAATAGTCTAATATGATAACTGGTTCTAAAACGAAATCATACAATCTCACAGTTTTTGATACTTCTGCCAAAACACAAGCTTGGTGTTTACTCAGAAAACAAGTAGCTCATTATATTATGAGAAATAGCGGTGCAAGTGGCAATGTGCAAAGGGGTGTTATTCATAGACCCAAGCAGCATGCCGATGAGTGTTACCATCGCTAATGAAACATGCAGCATATGGAAAAGACAGAATCAACCACCACGGAGGAATTCACAGATACAAGGGATCTATGAACCTATAGGGATGAGAGGGTGGCCTAATGGTTAACCTATACACACATTCAGGGCTAAGAGCTACAGCACTCCTCTGTTCAGAATACTAGGATTTCTTGGTCAGGACCTTCACTCATACTATTATGGTAAGACTAACAGCAGTCTTAGCTGAGCAGCAAGTGTTAGTGGCCACTATTATAGCCAGTGCTTTGGACATTGTATGCTACCACTGTCTGCATTGAAGATGGGTCCTCCAATGGCTAGCACAATATTAACTCCACAACTAAGACACTGCTGACCTCTACAGTGTGGACAAAGACATCATATGTTTGTTAGAAGACATAAGCCACTCACACATGGAATGAGGGGGAATACACAGATTGCCTAGCCAACTGGACATGAAGGTTTCTGTAGCATTAACCAACCCTAGAATAGGGCCCTTTCAGTATCTGACAGTGGACTCATTATGTGTTTTGCAGACAATGGCCTTGAGGATCCTACTCCACTCCCTTGATGTGAGATGAAGCATAAGGGAGAGCCACCACCAAACACAGCCCATGAGGTCCTGGGGATCAATGATTGCACCCTTATTACCATTAAGGGCCCAACTGTTCCACATAACAGTATACACTACAGAAGGTCTTCCACTCCATCAACAGCAAGGAGGTGTGCAGTGCATATGATATTATATACAATGCATCTGTGTGTCATACAGGCAGTGCCCATGATTCTCATATTTGGAACACATTCAACCTCCACAAGCATTTTGTGCAGGTTGACTTCATACAGGTCCATCCACCCCCACTACTTTATTATTCTCACTCCAAGATCACAGTACAGTGCGGAGAAGGGAATATTCCCTTACCTCTACTGTACCACGATCTCAACAGGAGTTTTCTTAGTTGTACTTCAACAGTATACATTGATGTACAACTAACGGTACATGCAAAATGCATGTTTTGTTTTTTGTTTTTTTATTTAAGCGAAAGTGCATTTTTGACAAAATGCACTTTCGCTAAAGTGTGTTCGACAACACAAATATGACTTATATATATATATATATATATATATATATATATTCATACTGAAAAAAAACTCAGGCCACATATAATGGTGTCCTCTGTAATGTGTTGAGTGTGATACTGGATACACCTTGGAACAGTGGCTCATGACATCCTTCCAAAACCCATAAAAAATAGCCAAGATCCAAACACAAGACACATTCTTGGACACATAATACTGCTGAATATGTCTTTGGACTTCTGAAGGCATGCTTCCACTGCTTGAGTTCATCTGATGGCACAATACAGTATGCACCTGATACTGACAGCAGCATTAGGCATGTTACTATTGCCCATTTTCTTGCAGCACTATGCCGAATGTCAGTGCACATCCTCTGGCTCTCACCTCCCTCTCTACATGTGACCCTTCTTTGAGCTATTTACAGGAGTCATGGTTTCCCTCACAGCATATTTTGCAGTCTGTATAGATAAGCCAAAGTTCTCACCATGGGATATTTTCCAATCATGCTCACATCCAATGTTCTCTGCCATGGTGGGACCCCCCCAACTGGATATTAGCATGTCATCTCCTTGTGTTTTTTGTCACGGTAAGCTCCACCCTACTTCTCTCAGCTGGACAAGCTGGATATTAATCTATCATTTCCTTTCTTTGTGCTATGTTACTTGCCACAGTGAGCCCCCATCTTATCCAGCCATACCCCAATTTTGCCCTTATCTATTTTTACCTGTCATGGTGAGCTTCCCCAGCTGGACATTAATCTGTCACATCCTTGTGATATGTTTTCCAACATGGTCAGACCCCAGCTGGGCATTAATCTGACTTTTCGCTGTGCTATGGTACCTTACCCAGTCTATTGTTTCCTACCTACCTCTGTTGTTCCCATGCACCACGGGTGCTCAGTACACTGCAGAGTTATATTACCAGGAGTCTCATCTTCTTTCACTATGTCTGTACTGTAATATAAAATCTTCTCCATTGAATTCCTACATGTCTTGCTTGTGTTAATCTGGCTTACCACAACCTGGTGATCTCACTTTTTTTGTGTGACAACATGCTTTGTTGTTCTTAATGTGACAATAAGGTAACCTAGTGAGATTGTCAGTGACTCACTGTCATACTGTACTGAGTTTTTACACCTAGAGAGCACTACCATAATTACTTCTGCCTGCCTCTGGAATAACAGGATATGTGCACACTATGATTGTACATGGATACTAAAAATCCCATATCACTAGATTTTACACTAGTTGTACTTTCACTAGCGCACTGTTGGCTGTCCGATGATGCACGTCATATAATGTCGATATAAACAGAGCACTGTTGCTGCCCGGTGATGCATATTATATAATGTCCACATGTAGACAGCTTTCATTTTGCTTTTCGAGAAGACCTACAGTGTGGACATTGCTTCTTCAGGTGCTGGTTTTATCAGGGTTCTTGCCTGGCATAGCCAGAAAAGTATGGCATTTTTGTGTCATAGAGAGTATCAGGAGGACCTGCTGAAAAATTAAGATGTCCAATTAAATAATGTAGATGCCTGACATCAGTCTGCCAGGGTGGTAGATGATGTCACTGATATAACACATACTGGCAAGGTATGCAGGCAGCACAACAGCAATCTTCAGATATGCCACCTTGAGCTGCTACTCCTGTGAAAAGCTGTGGTTGCAGAAAATGTGCTAACATCTTATAGTAAGAACTATTATGTGTTTTGCTATTTTTGTTATTTGTTTTCTGTTAACAGGACAACAGTGCATGGAACAGGCTGTACTTTCTTACACAGCAGCTACGGAGACAGACTTCAACAAGGAGGCCTGCCTAAGGAGGTTTGAAAGTCTGAGTGGGTGGTAGGTATACTATGTTCATGTCTGAAGTATACAACTGAAAAAGTATTTGTAATAAAAATATGCACTAATGTATTTACTCTTTCTGGTTTTGTCTCCTCATTCTACAGGTCCAGCTGCAGTGCAGGGTGTGGCATGAGGCATCCACCAAGGTCTGCTCCAGCAGGCATGCCAGGTGCTGAGTCACCAGCAGTCAACATGCCTACCTATCAGAAGGGGGACAACCGCCAACCTGCTGAAGGTAACCTGGTGAGCTTTCTAGTGGTCTCTGTGACAATCTCTCATGAGGGGGATGGAAGCTCCGCTTCTAAGAGTGGCCTGAAAGTATTCTCCTTGGTCACTTGGCTTCAGGTGGAATATCTGACCAGATCCACAGTGTAAAGGCAGCTGATTTCCAGAATCTGGCCATACAGCACCTTCTGGCTGTGGCTGAAAAGAGTTGCAAGACCAGCCAGCCATGACCATTAGGCTGCAAGTGGTACTGCTTGCCCGTGTCTTTGGCCACAGTAGTGAATGACATCTGGATGGAGTCTCCTCTGGGTCAGTCATATAGGTCCTCTGTACCCACCCAATACTCTATTATGGTGATATTCCCCTTCTTTATGCATCATTCCCATATCCTGTAGTCTGATCCTCCTCATCACCAACTGCACTCTTTCTGTATCTCTGCATCCTTACACTGTTATCCACACCTTTAGACCCACTCCACACCTGCATGTCTCAGTCTGCATTTCATGTTTAAAAAACTAAAATAACACAGTAAAAAAGATCAATGCCACTGGAAGTCTCCTCAATTAGTTTAATGCCACAGGTTTAGCACTTTCAGCCAGAAACAATGGCCTTCTTCAGAACAAACACTTTAATTACAGACCATCTTTAAATACTTAGATGTTTAGAAATGTTTTACAGCAAATAGGAAGTGATTTTTTAAAACATTTTTTAAAACCTCTGAATTTTTTGAGGGTCATTTGAAGTTTGTTGCTGATTGGTGTGATAGTTTTGAACTAAGTACTTAAAGATGGTATGCAATTAAAGTGTTTGTTCTGAAAAAGGCCATTACTTCTGGCTGAAAGCTCTAAACCTGTGGCATTAAACTCACTGAGGAGACTTCCAGTGGCACCAGTCTTTTTTACTGTGTTATTTTAGTTTTTTATTTGTTCATTACACAGTTTGAAGGCATTGTTTTAGTTTTAGTTTTAATTAGTTGTATTTCATGTTTGTTTGCCTGTCCCTGCTATCTTCCTTACTAATTGCTGTTTGCATTCTGCATTTCATAACATGATTCAATGTCCTTTCCTATTTGTCTATACCTGTTTGGTCATTTATGTTCCATGCTGAGATGGATAGCATAGCCATTATGATAAGAAGTTATTGTTCCCACCTATTATACATGACAGTTTTTTGAATGTGTATTTCCAGCTTTGTGTTACATGCACACACTAATGTTTGGCAGTCTGATTTTTATACAGTTTTCTTGTCATCTCTGTTTACACTTATGTCACATTTTTCAAGACTTTTTTGTTTTAATGAAAACCTTCAAATAATAATTAAATACAATTTCAGAACACTGACATAACCTAGTAATGTAGACTAAACACACAAAACTATGTACATCTTCAAAAATTAATTTTAACCCTCCAGAAAGGAAAAATTGTTCCAAAATAGACAGCTGCATCCACAGGCATTACCTAACCTAAAATTAAGGTTACCCATGCTAAACCGAATGCTACAGCATGTGCTCTCACTTATGTCCTAACTGGTGTCTACTCTTTTCTTAGCTGCATTATCCTCCTGGATGTGAAAAAACAGCTTGTATGCTTTCAGAAAACATTCACTTTTAGCCACAAGAAAGTGTATACTAGCTATTTTTAAATAAAACTAAATTATACACTGTTCCATTAAATGCATTAAAGTATTAAGGCTGCCAGGGAAGCTGCTATATCTTATTCACTTCCAGTAATTTCAAACTATATTTTTCACTGATCTGCATGCCCTTGCACCTTTAAATTTTGAATTTCCTTCAGAAAAGAGCACTCAGAACTCTAAACATTAATTGCTTGCACCTGAAGACAGCTTGTTTCCATGGCATTATAGTCAGCAATCAAAAAGAAAACAAAAGCTAACGACTCTGTAGATGCAGAAAAACACAGCTGTGTAAGAATGTACCATAACAGTAAATGTCCTACAGATCACTGCTGTTGTGGTATTCTAATACTGATAGGGTTACCTCTCTGAGGCAACCTGACATTTGGCTAGTGTATCAAAGTCAAAAAGTCAAAAGTCAAAAAGTAACTTTATTGTCATTCAATGATACCAGAGTAACAGCTGAACAAAAATTTGTTCCTTCAAGCTCATGCACAAAAACAGAACAACAGAACACAACAACATATAACAAGAATAAACAAAATACACATATACAGCAGCAGTGAAGAGAGACAACTGGAGAACTGAAGCTTTAAAACAAGCACAATATATAGACTACATCCATCACACTCTACACTGCTGCTATCTCCATGCATCACCAGCAACATTTATGCCTCAGTCCTTTCATCTGACCATCTTCTCATCACCACAGACCTTCCAACCGCAGCTACCTGCAGGGCCAAATGGTTACACCGTCCCAGCATCATCCAAGACAAAGTCCTTCCTTCTGACCCTCTTTCCAACCAAAGCCTTCACAACTGCCTCTACCTGAAGGCCCAAATGGCCACACCATCAACAGAAACATCCAAAGTCCTTCTTTCCAACTCCTCTGATCCTCACAAACCACCATCTAGTCTGTCATCATCACCATTTCCATCACCCCAAAACCATCTGCCACATTTCAAGGTCAATCCATTTAACACAGACCAACAAAATTCCGCTTCCCACACTCTGCATCAGCTTGGCTCACCATTACAGGCCCAAGTTTCATCACTCCAATGTTACCAAAAAAAAAAAAAAAAAAACCGGCAATAAACAGGCAATAATTCCATTGAGGACACCACGAACACCACCGCCACAACATCCATTCACTCAACAGCAAAAACAGACTCACCATTTAAAAAGAATCACAAGGTACAACACAAAAACAGAAAGTGAATATTGGGAGCCAGGGAGGCCGCTGCCATATAAGGCACAGCCATATTCCCAAACCATAAGCCAAAAGAAGGTAGTAAAAGTAGAGCCTAATTGAGAAACAATTCACTGACCATTTTGGGCATGAACAAAGGGATAGCCCTAAGAGACAGACCCTATCTTTATGGAAGACAAGGAAAGGAGGTATGGACATATGGCTTGAAGCTCAGAAACCACTTTGGCAGAAGGAATGGCCACCAGCAAAACAGTTTTCCAAGTACAAAACTTTAGGAAGGTGGAAACTGTATGTTGAAAATGTATCAGAGTAAGTTTTTCTAAGGTGATGTTGAGAACCCAGGTGAAGTCAAGCGAAAGGCACCCTTTAGAAACTGCTTGATTTCAATTCTTGAGAGCAAGTGGGGGCAGGAAGGGGCGCTAAGGGTCATGCAGGGAGATATGGCAAGCAAGTGTGCTTTTACAGAGGAATAGACTAGTTCGGTTTTTATTAGCTCACACAACAGTAAGACAAAATTGTAGGGATCCCCACCTGCTGGGGGTTCTCATTCTTTTTAAAACACACAATAGAAAAAAATCCATTTGGAAATACAAGATTTTCTAGTGGAATGTTTTCCTGCCTCCTAGAGCACTTGGGGCATGTCCTCTGAAAACTGGTGTCTGAAAGGAACTAAAATTAGATCATTCACAGTGTGAGGTTGAAAACCTGTAAGTTTGGATGAAGCAGAGAACCCCTTTTCTGTGTAAGTTCACTTTATAAGATAAATCATGGTGATGGCCCCTGGCTAGTTAAGGAAGAAGAAGGGTGAACCAGTGTCGGCAGAAGGGAGTCACCAGCAAGATTTCTGGCCTGTTCCTTTGGATCTTCAGGAGAACTCTTGGAATTAAAGGGAGAGGGGAAAAGCACAGAGGCACTTCCCTTCCCAACAGAAAGACATGGTTTCCATCCCCAAGATCTGGAGACAAGGAATCTGGAGCAAAAAAACATGAGTTGTCTGTTCTGAATGGAACCAAACAGACCTACTTGAGGAATACCTCATCTATGGAATATGTCCAGTAAGACTTCCCTATTTAACATGCATCTGTGAGGGTCTTCCATGGACCTGCTTAGAGAATCTGAAAGCACATTGTCATTGTATAGAAAGTAAACTCCTTGTACGGACAGATTTACCTTTATGGTTTGATCCCATGCTAGGAAAGCTAGTCTGTACAATTGGTAGGATTTGGTCTCCTCTATTTGTTAATATACCACATTACAGAGGTGCTGTCTCTGAAAATCATGAGAGGACCTTGAGACCATAAGTTTGAAATCACCTGACATCAATGTGCTTCCTCCTCTATTAGGGGAACCTATGGTGCTACACAGATGAACAGCCTTCCCAGGCTCCCCAAGCCAGATCCTGTGCATCCAGGTGGAGCTTTAGAGTGGGTGTGGTTGGGTTGAAGGGAAGGTCCAGATTTAGTTAGATTTGAGCTTTCCACCACTGTAACTCTTTCTTCAGAAAGGGCTGGTGAGAGGTTTGGAAGGCCCATGGATGACAGTACTGAGATCAAAGAGATTTCAGGTTTCACTGCTGCCAAGTAAACAAGGATTTTTAGAATCTCCTTTGCAGGAGTAGACTGAAGGAGGAATAGGGACTGGAAGAAGGCGGAGAGCAGCTGCAGCTGTTCTTGGGGGAGAAAGGCTATCATCAGTTAGGTATCCAGTCTACAACCCATGAAAATCAGATCCTGGCAGGGAGTCAAATAAGATTTTTTGAGGTTGAGGGTAAAACCCAATTTCTCTAGGTGACTATGAAACAGATGCAGATGTAGGGTGCCTTGAGAGGTAGCCTGGATGAAAAGATCATATAGCTATAGGAAAATTTGAATCCTCTGAGTTCTGCAAAAAGGCAATGGCTGGGGACAGGCACTTTGTGAAGACCTTGGGAGAGTTGTTGATAAACAAAAGGATAAAGCAGAGAACTGAAAGTGCAATGAACAAGCAGAGAACCTGAGGAATTTTCTGCAGGTGGGGTGAATCTGGATGGGCAGGTATGCATCCTTCAAGTCTACAGAAACTAGGAAGGCTTGAGGAAGGATGAAAGGAAGAAAAATTTGCAGTGATAGCATATTGAAAGATGGTACCACCAAAAATGTGTTGAGGTGGGATAAGTCCAGAATGAGTCTCCAATTGCGAACATTTCTGAGAACCAGGAAAAAGTCTTGAATAAAAGCCTTTTCTTAGATGCTGGAGTGGCATCAGTTTTGTGGTGCCCTGGTTGAGAAGACTCTGTAAGAGAGGAGGATTGAGGTGAATTTGATGGAAAAGAAGGGGAGAATACCCCCTCAGCAATGGAAGTTCCCTCCAAGACATCTTGTAACCTTGATGAATAATGGATCATACCAACTTGTCTGTAGTGATGAATTCCCAGGCTGGAAGGGACAAAGTTAGACTTTTTAACAAGGGAATTTCCTAGGCCTAGGAGACAGGAAAGTGGCAGCAGACAGGCTGAGTTGTCTGGAAATGGAGGTTTACCAGCCTTAGAATCTCTTGTAAGTTTGCCATGAAATCTTTTTCTTGGCTGCTTCCTGCCCTTCTGTGAGGGTTTTTCATCCTTGCGAATAAAGGAAGTGGGCTTAGCTGGGTAACTTCTTTGATATCTAGGTACTGATGTGAGGAAAAATCTGTTTAAAATCTTGAATCATTTCACCCTTCCTTTGCACAGTTTTCAAAAGTTTTGCAGCTGAGGGCCCAAATAAAAGATGTTTGTGTGTGTGTGTGTGTGTGTGGGGGTGGGGGGGTGGGGTGGGGGCTTATCCAAATGCTTGCCTTTAATACCCTCAGGATAGGAATGTAGATGCAGCCAAGCAAATAATCTAATAACTGATCTAGTAGCGGCAGCCATGGAAAAAGCCTCTGCAGTATCATAGCTGCATTTAATGGAATGTCTATCAACTGGAGTAGCTTGCCCAGGCATTGAAATCATTTCTGTTTACAGTCAGAAGTCTCAAGGTTGGCCATAGTCTTATTTAAAACCCTTAAAATGGACATAAGGTATTTAGTCATTTGAGTCACAATGACCCTGCTATCTCTATCAGATGGCAAAACTTTAGCTGTGGGTAGAAGTCTAGCAGGTCTGTGAGTAGAAATCGAAAAAAAACAGAAGGAACTGCTATAGGATTTTTGTAGAGAAATTTAGAGTTTTCAGGTACCCTATAAAACTTATCAGGCTTCTAGGGAATGGGAAGTTGGGAATCAGAAGTAGAAGTACACGTAAAAGCATCTCAGAAAGCCTCTAAGACAGGTTGAACAGGAGGCGGCATAGGAGACCCAACCTCCAGTAAATTATAGCACCTTTTTTGTACACCAGACACCTGTTTAGATTCCCAAACAAAGTGCTGCATCATTTTAATTATGGTTTCTCCAAAGGAGATTTCCTCAATGAGGGAGTTAGGGGACAAGGTGTCCTCATTATCAGAAGTAAGCTGACCAGGAGAATGGACATGGGATCAATATGCCAAGGAATCTTCACTGGAGTCAGATTCATCCTACTCCTCAGATGAAGACTCGTATTGTCTCTTCTCGGAGGGGAGGGGGCGCAGAGTGTAGGAGTAGAAATAAAAGAAGGGGATTTCAGAGAAGATGGCTTTGTATAGGCCCTGTGACGACTTCACCCATTCCATTTCCTGAGACATCTGGTTTCTACGGATGTCTGTCCTCATGAAGCCCAGTGTGTAGAATCCTGATGGACCTCAAAGTTCCAGGCACCTCTTCCCTTACAACAATTTGAAGAATTTCTTCTGGTCCCTCTGAAAATGACCACCCTTGGTTCCCCCTTCTCAACCATATCAGTATGAGGAGTCTTGTCACATTTGATGGAATAAGACACCATGCTAGCCTGAAGCATCTCAAAAGGTGTGTCTGATTCTGACTGGTCAGCAGATTTTTCAGGCCTACACATCTTGGAATTCTCTTTTGGTGTGTGTGGGATGTCAAAAGCCAAGGGTTCAGCCATTTTGGTTTGCTTGAGGTGCTTTAGAAGTTGTGTTTCTAAGCATGGATTTAGTGAAGAAAGTTGAATAAGGAGAGTTTTGGAACAAACGAGTGACAGATCTAACATTTTTTTTAGTTGTGGTCAACCCCTAGACAAAGTAGGCACTGGGACTGGAGATCCTTATAAGGTATCTGCTTAACAAAGTCACACTTCCCTCTCTTAGCTGGCAGTAACAAATCTTTTAAAGAAAAACAGAAGAAAAAGAATGTTCCCCAACAGGGCACTTATCTAAATAAGAGAAGGCAATGGTAACAGCCAACAAAAACAACAACAGGAAGAACAGACCGATGGGAGTGAAAAACTGCATTTAGACTGGTGACAAGACAGTCTGAGGATCCTACATCCACTTATGATGGGTCATAAGCAGAATATGTATGGAAGGTGTTTGGACTTAGTATGTCAGCTGGACTTCAGGTTACCTCGGTGAGATAATCCTATAAGTAGTGCAATACTGCAACAGTCATCTAAGGAAGGATATTTCTTTGTTATCTTCGGCACCTAAATTTCTTCTTCTAAAAAAAAAAAAAAAATTAAAATGGGCAACTGTTTCCCTTTTCTTAAGGTTACCCTTGTGTATGGTTACCTATTTGCTCTTCTCCCTTGTATGCCCTTCCTGTCTCCTTCTTTCCACCAAATTTATTTGATGAACTGAAATGGCACTTTGCTGTGCTTGCTCTTTGCAGTTTGCCTACAGTTGCAGAGTTGCAGCTATGAGATGCTTTGCTGAATGTATGGACATACATAGCCACAAGCATTCCACTATATGTTCTTGAGGGATTCACTACACAACCTCTAAACACTGAAATGTTGAATTTCAGTGTTTCGAGACTGAATAGTTGAAAACCCACATACCCGAAAACCCAAAATCACGAATGGCAGAATTGCGACTATTCACACACACACACACACACACACACACACACACACACACACACACACACACACACACACATACACACACACACACACACACACAAACCAGCACATAAGCACACACTCATACACCTACCTAATTACACTAAAACAAACATAACAACACACACAAACACACCTAACCTACCTACGCTGCGCCCCCAACACCACCCCTACTTATATATTCCAACTCTGAGGTCGCACTAAACATACAAATACACAAAAACACCACCACACACACTCACACATACTAAAATCCCTACCCAATACCCTCACACACACACCACTCACCAGAAACCCCAGATAAATCCACAAACCGCACCACATGTCACGAACGCAACACCACGATAGCGGATTTGACATTTGTGGATTCGGCATAGTGCAGTTTCGCGTAATTGCACTTTCCACTATTCGGTCTCGACGTACTGAAATTCGACACTTCAGTATGTCGAGATTGCCTAGTGAATCTGTTCTTGACACATTGGTGAAATAACCACCCTTAGCCCAGCTACTTCACTACATTTCAGTACTGTAACTGTTACCAATAATACCACCACTCTGATTTGCGATGCAGTCTTTTTCTCTGCACACCAGGATATGCTCGCCATACAACATAGCTAATTAGCATTGGGGCACACCATGACTGGAAATATTTAATTGTTAGCAATGCCCTGTAATGTTGCTAATGTTTCTGAAAAGACTGGAGGATTGGCATAATGATTACGATTTTTACTTCACAGATGCAAAGTACGGGGTTTGATTCTGACCTCTGGTTATTGGCTAGGCTTGTAATTGCAGACTGTCAACTTAGTATTTACTTATGAGCCTATGAATAATCTCCTTGGTTACACATTATGCTAGCACAATCTTAAGATATCAAGAGTGACACAAGCTGCTAAAAACTGAAAACAAAAGATGAAAGAAGAGGGAAATGTTCCAGCAAACCAGCATTTTCTCATTTTAAATATTTAGTATAATTTTTCATTAACAATATGTGCCATTTGGGATTTAAAGAATTCAGAGAAGAGCAGGTAACTATGAAATAATAGGTTAATTATCATGCGACAGTAGACATTAGGAGGTGTCTTACAATAATTTTCCTAGTATTAGGAGGTCATTTTACTTGCAGTGGTTTAAGTAAAAATAAAGGGGGATATTCGCAGATGAATAGAGCGGTGTGCTGCTCATCACGATACAGTTTTTTTTTCAGACTTTTCTAGCTTCACAAACTGTGGCTAAACACTGCAATAACATTTAGTTTAAATGCACATCTAACCACATTAACGCCATTCTGTGAAACTTGGAAAGTTTAAAAAAACACTTGATCTTGCTGAGTACCTCTTCTCACAGCTATTCTTATTTCTGAATAGCCCAAAAGGATAACCTACTATTTATTAATAGTGATTAAAACATGTAAACTAGAATTACACGCACCCAGTAATACTTACATTTTTTACTGCATCACTGTATTTCTGTTCATTGAAGTAATCATAAAACAAAGCCATGTAAGATTCTTTGAAGCTGGCCTGCAAAATACATTATTTGAAATATAATGAGCACAGATCCAAAGGGTAATTGACAGCATTCTCCATTATTTATTTTACACTGAAAAAGTCTCACACGTTTTAAGTCCAGCAGTGATATATTATGGTGTAACTGGGCACAATGCTAGTGTCATTTTCAATTACTTTTTTTTAAGTATAAGCAGACATCCCATTAAAATGACATTGCTCAAACTCAAATTCTAATTTACAGATTTGTTTAACATACATTTTATTCTTTGCCTGCATTTAAGAGACATTACTGTATATTTAAGTACTCACAATGAGGCTATGTTCATGAGTAAATTCAGTAGTCAGTAAGTAATCATTTATATATCATAAACATAAATGCAAAGTTAACAATCATTCCATTCTAGATATCATTTGATTAAAAACAGAAAGGCAAACACAGTAAGTAGCCACAGTAATTCATTAGTAATTCATTTGATACAAAACATTCCATGACTGATTACAAACTTTCAACCAAAATGTTACATTGTGTACAGTTCTATGGTATTTGACACAAAATTCCATGCTTAGAACAATAATTTTGCTGTACTAGATACAACATGGAAGATGCATGTATTACACTGGTAACATTGGGCAAAGAGAAGGCATGTGCCAATGTGACAAGGCACTGAGGAAGTATATGATTATGCATTCAAGGTTAAAGCAAGTCTTTTTTTCCTTACAATGTGTAAAGCAAAATACATTTGTTTCTATATGTAGTATAAATGATTTTTGATAGAAATTTAACATGTGTAAACATCAGCAAAGGAAGAGATTTCTTTGCCTACAGTCAGTCACCAAGTACTTCAGAAGCTATCTGATACAATGAATGATTTAGTATTCTACCAGTCTTTTGCATAAGCTGGACATGTGCACATAAATTCAACTCATCTTGTTGAAACAACACCTATAGCACCATTGATTTGAATCAAATGCAGTACTGTATGTAACTGCAGAGTTGGAAGTGTCAGTGTGTTAGCAGGAAGCACACTTGCCTTTGACAATGGGTAGATCAGAAGGCATTTTTATCTATCTAGCTAGCTATCCTTTTGGGTTTGTCCCACTGGGCTAGTGGCCTCTTTTCAGAGGAGACCTGAGCTGGCATTTCTACTACAATTGTACATTGACATAATTTGGCGTGACGTTTCCTGTCTTCTGTTCTGAGCACGGAAGCGGCTCGGAGAAGCAGGAAGCATGGAGGATAAGGAGAGTGAGATGGCTAGCAAGGAGAGTAAACGTTCTGTTAATCAAGTAGCCCTGGAGGCTAACATTTTGCAGTACGAGTCGGAGGATGGTAGTGACAAAGTAATGAGGTGAGACAAGATGAAATACAGCTACAGAATGGGGCAATGCTGGATTTGGAGGAAGTCTTTCAGCAAAATCTGTTTGCTACAGACATCCCAGCAACTGAATGTGTTATTACTACCCTCCAACTGGGAGGTTGTGGGATGTTTACTTGAAACAATTAGTGGATCAAAGTGAATGAGAGAACAACAAAGCAGCATCCTGGGGAGATAGAATGGAGAGAACTCAGGGAAATGAAAATACGCAAGAGAAGAGTGAAGAGAATATATTGTACGATAGTGCAAGCGGCAAAAGAAGCAGAAAACAAAAGAAATGTGAGGATAAGCAGTAGCAGCAACAAGGAACCAGGCATGAGGTGTGGGACACTGTCATAGCACCACTGGGGACAAAACCCAGAGAGGGAAGAGCCATTACTTCTACTAATAACGATACATATTGGGACACCAGACAGGCATGAGGTGTGGGACACTGTCGTAGCACCACTGGGGACAAAACCCAGAGAGGGAAGAGCCTTTACTTCTACTAATAACGATACATATTGGGACACCAGACAGGCATGAGGTGTGGGACACTGTCGTAGCACCACTGGGGACAAAACCCAGAGAGGGAAGAGCCTTTACTTCTACTAATAACGATACATATTGGGACACCAAACAGGCATGAGGTGTGGGACACTGTCGTAGCACCACTGGGGACAAAACCCAGAGAGGGAAGAGCCTTTACTTCTACTAATAACGATACATATTGGGACACCAGACAGGCATGAGGTGTGGGACACTGTCGTAGCACCACTGGGGACAAAACCCAGAGAAGGAAGAGCCTTTACTTCTACTAATAACGATACATATTGGGACACCAGACAGGCATGAGGTGTGGGACACTGTCGTAGCACCACTGGGGACAAAACCCAGAGAGGGAAGAGCCTTTACTTCTACTAATAACGATACATATTGGGACACCAGACAGGCATGAGGTGTGGGACACTGTCATAGCACCACTGGGGACAAAACCCAGAGAGGGAAGAGCCTTTACTTCTACTAATAACGATACATAGTGGGACACTGTCATAGCACCACTGGGGACAAAACCCAGAGAGGGAAGAGCCTTTACTTCTACTAATAAAAATACATATTGGGACACCAGACAGGCATGAGGTGTGGGACACTGTCAGAGCACCACTGGGGACAAAACCCAGAGAGGGAAGAGCCTTTACTTCTACTAATAACGATACATATTGGGACACCAGACAGGCATGAGGTGTGGGACACTGTCATAGCACCACTGGGGACAAAACCCACAGGGGGAAGAGCCTTTACTTCTACTAATAAAAATACATATTGGGACACCAGACAGGCATGAGGTGTGGGACACTGTCATAGCAATCCTGGGGACAAAACCCAGAGAGGGAAGAGCCTTTACTTCTACTAATAACGATACATATTGGGACACCAGACAGGCATGAGGTGTGGGACACTGTCATAGCACCACTGGGGACAAAACTCAGAGAGGGAAGAGCCTTTACTTCTACTAATAACGATACATATTGGGACATTTTTTGAACAGGCCCAGGACATGGAGAAATTTACTGAACAGTATGATAAAAGAAAAGATATTAACCCATGGAGCTTGTATGTAAATCAGGCTTTTAACAGAGAACCGAAAAAGAAAATATTTGTACAACTCAAAACTGAAGTTGAAAGAAATGACTTGAAAGAACATTTAAAAAATATATGTAGAGATGTTTTGCATGTTACAAAAATGCATGATAATAGAAGTCTGTGGACAGGGGGATGGGAATGTTGTGTAATATTGAAAATGCAAGAAGAAAAGAATTGTGCATTTTCCCAATACAATTAATGTTATTAATGCTGAAGGAAGCACAGGTATGGTGAGACACCAGGGACAGCCTAAGACATGTTTTGATGTGGTAAGGATGATCACTTGATTAATAAATGTGACAAAAATATGTTTTATATGTGGAAAAGTGGGACACAAACTTAAAAAGTGTTAACAACAATCTATAAAATGTGAAAAGACAGGCCATTCCTGGATGGACTGTAATGATTAGAAGTATATACACAATAATACTTATTGGAAGAATAGCAATAGACATAAGGTATAAGAAACAGGTCTATGGAGTGACCACACTCTATGCATAAATACTATAGAAGCAAATGGAAGTTATGTTTAGAAAAATAATGGATTATGTAAGTATAAATATGCAAATAATGTTAATGGGGGACTTTTATTGTGATTTAAGACATAGCCGAAAAGGGGGAGCAAATGTTAAAGCAATTTTTGGTACGATCACGTACAATAATATGTACTTATGGAAAAATGAAAAATGGACATACAAAAGAAGCACATTAAGAACAGAAACTGATTTTACAGTCTCAGGCAGTTTAAGCATATTATGTCAAGGGTGTAAAATCACAGGGTTTTGTGATCATTCAGCTATATCGATAGAGATTCACGAGTAGAGAAATTATATAAAGCCAGGTGAAGGCATAATCACACAAATATGAGAGAATTTTATAAAGACTGGATAAATTGGTAGAATAGTTTGAAAGAAAAGTATAACAAAGAGGTACTAAGATGACGAAAATTAAAAAGATTACATGATTTTGATGCATTTAAGGAAGCCAGTGATCAAATATTTGAAAATATAACAAGTAATAGAAAAATGTTCATAGAAAAAGAAAGAATGTTGTATAATATGAATCAAGAAAAAAATCAAAGAAAGATTGTGTAAACAAAGATATTTTTTGCAAGGTAAGAAATAAGAAATAACACCATATTTAAGTAAAATGGTTAAAGAAGGCACAAGAGTGATAAGAAAACTAAAAAGTGGAAGAGGTGATATGGTAGTAGACAAGAAGAAATTATGAAAAAATAGACGAATATATAATAGAGACATTTTCTAAAAGTAACATGTTTTGAAATCAGTATACAAGGAAAATAAAATAAGATTGGTAATCAATGGCTGGATGAGTAAAACTTTAAGGTTAAATAGTGGTATTAATCATGGATGTCTAAACAGTAGTACTTTATTCACATTAATTATGAATCAGGTAATTATGGAGATGACTGACGTTAGAGAAAGCTAGATATCAGACACCAGAGGGAATTATGATTCCAACTATGTTTACATATGCAGGTGATTTGGTGTTAGTAGTTAAAAATAAGGAATGGATGAATACAGCTATAGGTATGCTCAATAAAGAACTGAAAATGTTAGGACTCACTCTTAATAAAGAAAAAAATAATGGATTAGGTTTTTTGGGAGAAATACAAGGTATTACATTTAATCAAGAAGGGATACAAATTTTAGGGAAAAAGTTTGGAAATGAGCAATTAAGAGAACAACAATGGAAAGATATGATAGTAAGATTATGAGGCCTTTGTATATTCTGGAGGACATTTAGGCTCTCATACAGGAAAAAGACATATTTATATAAATTCATAATACTCAGCTGGTGTAAGTACAGTTCCACCAATATTACAAAAGGATTTATTGAATGTAACTTTTACATTCATTTGGGGGTCAACACTTAATCCTGGTACTCTTTATGTAAGTGATAAAGAAGGAGGGTTGGGTTTGATTTAGGTTCATAGGTTCATGGGTGGGTACTAGACTATCTGCCGAAGGCATTTATAAGCCTAGCCAAAATGTGTTGGCTTTCGCTGTCCCCTTAGATTAGTTCCCTGTGCCTCTGTCCAGCATAGCCATTGAAGTGATCCTCGGGGTAAACTTTCTGTTTCCCTTCCACTCGTCAAGGTTTCTCTTGAAGAGTGTTAGCAAGGAGCTCTGCCTAACATGGATTGGGTCTTGTTCCAAAGCATGGGAAGTCTCTGGGACAGGAATCTGTCCCTCCAGCATGTCTTATTTATTGTTGTGGTGAAGTTTAGATCCCTAGAGCGTGTGGCTCGAGGGGATAAGGTTTTCTTTAGGTGGAGCATGTCCATCAATTCTGGGTTGGACATGGCCTTGTATGTCAGGCAGAGATCATCTCTGAGTAGGCGGTATGCAACCGAGTACAACTGGAGTTTCTTCAGTCGAGCTGCATAGGGCATCTGTTTGAGGCCATTGATCCTCTTGGTGAGGTACTTCTGTGGTCTTTCCAGCTGTTGCAGGTGTCTTGTAAGGTACATCCCAAATGGGGTGTTGTACTCTAAGATGGGTCTGATGAGTGATGAGTAGAGGGGCACAATGACCTCTTTTGATCTGGATGCGAACCCTTTTGTGATTAGGTGGGCCACGTAGAAGGATTTTCTAACCACTTTGGCAATGTGATTATTAAAGGTGAGATTACTATCTACTTGGGTCCCCAGATCCCTTATTACGTCTGCCGTATTTAGGGGACTACCACCTATGTGGTAGTTTGTGGGTATTTTGTTTTTTCTAAAGGGGATGACTATGCACTTTTTGGCATTTAGCTTGAGGCCATGATTTTGACACCGGGTATCTGTCTCAATGAGACCCTTTTGGAAGATGTCTGTGTCTGCCGGAGCGTCAATTATAGCCCCTAGTTTGCAGTCGTCTGTGAACTTGGTCAGCCACAGTCCTCCTGTGCTTGCCTGTACCTCTGAGAAGTATATACCAAACAGGAGGCGTCCTAGGACTGAGTCCTGGGGAACACCACTTGTAACCGGTTTAGAGACGGACCTAGCTCCCGCAACTCTCACCATGTGGGTTCTGTCCATGAGCCAGTTGGCAACCCATCTTGTGACGCAGGGGTTTATGTTCAGGCTGGTGAGCTTGTCTATAATACCAGAATGGGGAATGGTGTCAAAGGCCTTAGTGAAGTCTAGGTAGGCTGTGTGTACCACATTTCCCTTGTCTATAGTCTTGGTAACTGTCTCAAAGAAGTCCACCAGGTTTAGGAGGCATGATCTGCCCTTAACAAAGCCAAACTGGGTAGGGTCCAGTGTTTGGAGGTTCCCAATGTCTCTGTTAATGAGTTCTATGATGATGCACTCCATAGTCTTGCAGACCAATCTAGTCAGGCTTATAGGGTGATAGTTCCCGGGGTCTGTTGTGGCTCCACCTTTGTGAAAAAGAATACCAATTGCTGTGCGCCACTCTATGGGTATGTAACCTGTGGAGAGGCTGAGTTTGAACAGTGTGTTTAGGTGAGGGGTTAGTTCGTCTTTGAGCTCATGTAGGATGCAGCCTGAGACACCGTCCGGTCCCATTGATGCTGAGTTTTTGGCTTTGGAGAGGGCTGCTTTAACCTGAGTGTCTGTGATTTCAGGGACTCTACATTCTTCTGGTATGGTTATGGGCCCTTTTGGGGGTGAGAGGGGATGAAGTTTGCGCTGAACCTGTCTGCCAGGATGTTGGTGATATCGGTTGGTTCAGTGTATTTTGTGTCATTCTGCACTAACTCCGAGCAGATCTGAGCATTGCCACTTAGATTTTTAACATAGCTAAAGAATGACTTGTGGTTATCTTTGGAGTCCTTGGCAATTTTTCTTTCAAAGCTCGCCTTGGATGATTTTATGAGGGATCGTAGTTTCTTGCTGATACTGATCAGGGAAGTCTTTCCTTCTTGGGATTTTACTCTTTTCTGTACCAGTTTCCTCCTTCTGTTGTATAGCTTGTTTATGGCAGGAGTCCACCAGACTGGTTTCCTTTTCTTGGAGGAGTGAGTCTTGGTTTTGCTTGGGATGGCACGATCCATGCATTCTTCCAGCGGCCCGTAGAATGCATTAGTAAAGGATTTTGCAGCTTGGACAGTGTTATCCTTCAGCATGGGGGCTTTGAAACTTTTCACCTCGGTCTTAAGTAACGTGAAGTTTGCTTTTGAAAAGTTTTTCATGGTGGCTTTCTTGTCCGGGGTGGGGGCGGAATATGTATATCCAAAGTGATTTGTTTATGGCCAGATCTAACCAGCGAGGAGTTGACCTCTGGTGTGGTACACCGGTCGCACATGTTGGTGATGACCAGGTCCAATATGTTGTCACCTCTGGTGGGAGTGTTGACCAGTTGAACCAGGGCATTTGAGTTTATAAATTCTAGGAAAAGTTGGGCAAGGGAGTTAGTACTTGAGTAGTTCTCACAGTTAATGTTTGGGTAATTGAAATCACCCAATATTAGGGTGTTTGGTAGGACCTTTATGTTTCACAGTGTTTCCAGAAATGCGGAATGGAGGTCCTGGGACATGGTGGGGGTCCTGGGACATGGTGGGTGATCTGTAGCAAGCTACAATATACTTAATTGTATATGTTTTTTTCACTGAACATGTACATAATCTTAATTAATAGGAAAGATAAAGATAAGTTAAAGAAAATCATAGAAGAGAAATACAAAGCAATTTGGGAAAGGTATGTAAAAATAAGTAAAAAAAATAACTGCATGGAAATGAAATTATACCAAGAAAAATATTGTCATGGAAAATTGGCATAGGGAAGATACAGCAAAACAGAAGAATATAGTATGAAAATATAATTAAAAAATAATTATTTTAATTATGTTTATCCATGGAAACAAGTGGTTTAAATATTAAAGCAGCAAAACAAGAATGAATAGATTTAAACAGCATGTAGAATGTATGGGCTTTTTGTGGAGATTGTCAACAGGTAGATTGCCAATTAAGGCAAATATGTCATATAAAAGATAGAGTTTGTACACAATGTGGTGAATTGGAGCCAACTGAACATGTCTTCATAAAGTGTAAAAAGACTTCTGAACTGTGGAACAAAATATATGATAAAGGGCATTTAAAAGAACTGAAGAATATTGAAAATATTAATATGGACATGAATGAATATGGACGTTATAAAAATGTAAATAAAAAAACATAAACTGGATGACAAAATATTTTGTATAATATGGATAATGTGGAATGGGAGAATTAATGAACTCAAATATAATGGAAAATGGTTATTATCAGAGATTCTAAAAAAGTAAAATTTTGGTTGTAGAGAAAGGAGTCGGGGATTAAAATATGAATGTAACTGTAAAAGTATGTTAAGAATATTGTAAATAACATAAATATTGTAAATAAAGTAAATATATGACAAAAAGTTGTATATAGGATGTATTTGTAAATATTATAAAGAACTCCTACTAGCTGAGGTGGTGGTGCTGCGGTAGCATTGTCGCCTCACAGTAAAACGTTGTCCTGTTCGATTCTCAGTGAAAGCGTCTTCTGTGTGGAGACATGCGTGACTGGGCGTACCTTTGTTGAAGGTTGTGCGTCAGGCCTGGCTAGTCGGTACGTAAAAATCTACTGCCAATCATTAGCGGACCGGAGTTCTGCTATGGCGACCCCTAACCAGGAAAAGCCGAAAGATACAACAATAAAGAACCCCTACTCTTTGCAGCAGCTAGAGGTCAGCGAAGGGACCCTACACCAGCAAGGAAGAGGCCCAAGGAAAGCATCATGCAGGAAGCGTGAAAAGTTATGATGAATCTGCAGTTGGAAAATAAGAATTTATTGAAAAATGTTTTCAGTATGAAGCTCCTCAGTGTAAACAAAGTTTCCTGTGTGCTGGATGTTACAAATGAGAAGGGTTTAGTTGTCTCAATGGAGAAGGAAGTAAGCAAGTCTGCTGAAGTGGTGCAGATAACAATACTGAAATCAGGAGGGCTTGCAGGTAATGTTTTGTTAAAAATAATAGAGCATGATGAATCATCTGACAATTCTGCTTTTTCATGGGATGAGATGGCAGGTAATTTTTTTGGAACTGATGAGGATGGTAAGATGATGTAGCAGAAAATACAGCAGAAAAAAACTTATGCAGCAATTACAGAAAGTAAAAGAGGAAAGCAGCAACAAACTGAGAAGGCATCTGGTTTTATAGCAGCATATAATGCAGAAACGAAACATATGCATTAGTGACAGCAAACAAAAATGGAGAGCAGCAGCACACTGTAAGGAAATCTGTTTTTAAAATGAAGAAAAGACCAACTGTGAGAATAAGGACAAAATATGACACCGTTCTACATGAACTACAGAACGAACCGCCACCCCACCTAAGTACCATGTTCGATCATAGCTTCACCTCAGGCTTTGTGCCCATTGAATGGTGCACCACTACAGTTATCCCACTCCACAAAGGGGGGGGCCATAACAGACCCCGGAAACTACCGCCCCATTAGCCTGACGAGCCTCGTCTGCAAGGCCATAGAACGTATCATCATGGAACTCATAAATAAAAAAAAATTGGAGATCTCCAAACCCTGGACCCCACACAGTTTGGGTTTGTAAAAGGCAGATCATGTCTCCTAAGCCTGACAGACTTCTTTGAAGTAGTCACCAAAGCCATAGATGAGGGTAAGGTGGTTCACACAGCCTATCTAGATCTCGCCAAGACGTTCAACACCATCCACCACTCTGGAATTATAGATAAACTCACGAAACTAGGTATAAATCCCTATGTCACAAGATGGGTTGCCAACTGGCTTACTGAAAGAACCCACACTGTGAAAGTAGCAGACTCCAAATCAGACCAGACCAGTGACAAGTGGAGTACCACAGGGTTCAGTCCTGGGTCCTATCCTGTTTGCTATCTACTTCTCTGAAGTACAGGCTAACACAGAAGGTCTTTGGCTAACTAAATTCGCAGATGACTGCAAACTAGGAGCCATAATTGAAACTCCTAATGATGTGGACATCCTACAAAAGGGCCTCACTGAGACAGATGCCTGGTGTCAAAGACATGGTCTCAAGCTCAATGCCAAAAAATGCATTGTCATCCCCTTTGGTAAAAATTCATTACCAATGAACTACCACATAGGCGGTAGTCTACTTAACACCGAAAGTGTGATAAGAGACCTTGGGACACAGGTGGACAGTAGTCTCTCCTTTGATAATCACATTGCCAAAGTGGTCAGGAAATCCTTCTATGTGGCACATCTCATCACAAAAGGTTTCTCATCCAGAAAAAAAGAGGTCATTGCTCCCCTCTGCTCATCACTCATTAGACCCATTATAGAGTACAACGCCCCTTTTGGTATGTACCTCACAAGACATCAACAACTGGAAATGCCGCAAAAATACCTCACAAAGAGGATTACTGGCCTCAAACAGATGCCTTACGCAGACCTTCTCAAAAAACTCCAGCTTTACTCCGTCGCATATTGCCTACTCAGAGGCGATCTCTGCCTAACATACAAAGCTATGTCAAACCCAGAGCTGTTGGACATGCTCCACTTAAAAAAATCCCAATCCCTCCGAGCTACATGCTCTAGGGACCTAAACCTTGTCACCACAATAAACAGAACATGCTGGAGGGATAGATTCCTGTCCCAGAGACTTCCCATACTCTGGAACAGACTACCTATCTATGTCAAACAGAGCTCCTCATTTGCACTCTTCAAGAAAAATCTTGATGATTGGATGGGTAATAGGAAATTCACCCCAGGGATCACTTCTGTGGTTCTGCTTGACAGGGGCACAGGAAAATAATTTTCTTGGGTGGTGAAAGCCAGGGTACATTTTTGGCTAGGCTTGTATAGGCCCTAGGGCCAATAGCCTAGTACCTATCTATGAACCTATGAATAGACAGATGTTATGTGTGGGACAATTTGATAATTGTTCCCGGTTTTAAAGATCAAGACATTCAGTCTTTTACACATATGGCGGCAGAGGCATTTTGTGACTTAACATTTGAAACTAAGTGAGAAATTAATAGTGAGAATGTTTAAATATAAGGACAAAAAATTTAGGAGGTGATGAGAATAAGAAAAATAGAAAAACAATATGTAAGTAAACAAATTAAAAAGTATCATGAAAAAATACTAACATGGGAGATAAAAATTGATGATATAGATAAAGGATGTGTTATAATTATGTGATGAAACAATATTATTATGTAAAGAAGAAGTGATTAAAGGCATTAAAGTAAGGAAAAAGTGGTATACCAAGATAGTGAAGAGTGTCAGAATTTCCTATGGAGACTGATAATAAATAAGTTATCAGTAAAGGGGAATGTACCATATAAACAGAAAGTTGAAAGAGTGTTTATTTTGTGGGGAGAAAGAGACAAGAAAGCATGCTTTTCTTTTGAAATGTAAAAAAAAGTGGTGAAACCCTGGAAAAAGTTATGTGAAGATATTGTTTTGAAAACTTCTTCAGCCCTCCTAGCCTTTACCAACACCATAAACCATAATCACAACAATAATTATATACCCTCAGCCCTCATCTTGGATCTCTCCAAGGCATTTGATATGGTTGATCACCAACTTTTAATCCACATCCTACAAACATTGTGTCTAGATACTAGAGCCCTTCAATGGTTTCAATCCTACCTGAATGGTCGACAGCAGGCTGTCCTCTGGCAGAACAAACTCTCTAACCTTCTACCTAACACCCTTGGAGTACCACAAGGCTCTATATTAGGGCCCTTGCTGTTCTCCATCTTCATTAACGACCTTTACACTGTCATCCCAAAAGTCAGCTGTATCCAATATGCTGATGACTCTACTCTGATTTGCTCAGCCACATCTCCAGTAGAGTTATGGTCCGCTACCCAGACCACCTTTAATACGATAGAAAACTGGCTTTTTGAACATCGTCTGATCCTAAATCCCAAAAAAACTAAAATGCTGTTATTTTCACCAACACATAGGTCTACCACTTTCACCTTTACCATAAAATCAAATGATGGCACAATAATCTCCCCTGACCCCTCTACAAAACTATTAGGTGTCATAATAGACAATAATCTAAAATTTGACCTACATGTTAACCAAACTATCAAAACCATCAATAAAAAACTAGGGTCACTTTACAGAATAAAAGCCTTCCTAACCCCTCCAGCTAAAATTGCCATAGCTCGCTCTCACCTTCTTTCAACCCTTCTGTATGCACCCCCTCTACTCTCAAATTTAAACAAGACTGTCCTTAACAAACTCACAATTTACTACAACCACATAGCCAGGTTTGCCACTGGGCTGCCTTTTAGGACATATCATTGCATCAATCTAAATCAGCTTGGGTGGCTTGAACTACCCAGCCTAATCCAGTATAACCAACTGATTATGGCCTATAAAATCCTCTATAATCCGGACAATACTCCTGCACTTAAAAATATTATCACCCCCTATAACAATCCTAGACCGCTTCAATCCTCTAACAAACTACTAATTCAGACTAGCAAAATTAATAACACAGCCGGTGATTCTCTCTTTGCAAACTCTGTAAGTAGATCCTGGAACTCTCTTCCAGCTGATATTACCTTACTTTCCACCTTAAGTCAATTTAAAACTAGACTCAAACAACATTTGTCACTTAACTGGCTATGTCATTGTATCAAGCCTGGCTAACTCTCTTTAGAATGTGTAAAAATCTGCTAACCAGTTTACTGTGTAATTTAATTTAATCCTGACTTGTGCTCAGGACTAACTTTAACCTGTGGAACTTGTTTAACTTGCTTACTTATGTAATCTCTGTAAATAGTCTGTTTGTAATATGTAATGCTGGTATTATGTAATGCTGTATCTGCTTACCCTTGGAGCTTTTCTCCCCGGGCCTCCGCTGAAAATCGACATGCATCCAGTCGGACTATCCCGGTCAACAAATGTAAAATAAAAATAAAATAAAAAAATACTAATGATAAACAATATCAAACAATATAGATATGAATATGATTGTGTATATACAGTATAAGAATATGTGAAAAGGGCAGATAAAAATGTATTTTATGTAATATGGGTTATTTCAGATGAAAGACTGAATGAAATTATGTTTAATGGGAAATGGATTTTGGCAGACATATTGTGAAAAATCAGATTACAATTGTGAAAGAAGGAGTCGGGGTCAATAACAGAAGAATAATAATGAGGATGCTATAAGAAAAATGATAAATATTTAAAAAAATGTGTATATATGTGTCTACATATATAAATATTTAAATATATTTTTCGATGTTAAATAAAAGACCCCTACTCTTTTTGATAGCCGCCATGGTACTTTTTACATTCACCTCAACTACCACCAACTCAAGCAGATGGAAGCTGTTTTAATGTTTTGTCCAAAAGACAAAACACTCAGGATTGCAGCCCTCCCCCCCAATGCTGCACCATTGAGTCAGCAGTCCAGTCCCCTGTAGTAGAAATAGTAACCAGAACCTTCTGGTCTTCCAGCAACAGAGGCAAGGGTGTGACCTGTTGTGACACTGACACTCTGTGGCACAGTCCTGTCCCCACACTATGTTCTTGGATTCATTATTTCCATACTAACACTAGGGTGCAGCACTGGAGGGGGGCAGAGGGGCAGTGGGTTCTTCACTCCTGAAGTGCCATTCTTTAGATGAGTCATTAAATTAAGGTTCCACGTGCAAATATTAGAGGTAGCCTAGGTAGATGCTAAACATCCCACATTAATTACTGAAAAGAATAGGGGTAATTTTAGTGAGACAATAAATGCATTTACAATAGTTAAATTCTTGCATTCATTATAATTACAGAGTTTCAACTGCTAATCATAATTCCATGAAATACAACTTACATAAAAACATCACACTTAGTAACACTCTCCTGTTACTAACCCTGCCATACAGAACTAATCAATTTATCTTACAACATGACACTATCTTATATCTCTCTTTCCTTAATATAGTTTAATAACAAAAATTGTAACCAAGGAATTCTATTCCATTTTTTACAAAAAGTATTAGTGCCATCAGAATATTGGTCAAGCAGTCTGGTTTCATGCACACTAATCATCTTTAAAATCATATGTGATAGATGATGAAACTGGTAAAATCATGTGAACAGGTAAATCAAGCATGGAAATAGGTACCTAACTCCAAAAATAGGTACTGCATGCAAAACTGAAATTCAAGCCTGAAAATAGGTTATTAATTAGGTTAAGAATTACTTTACTTACTCTATAGGATCATAGAATCATAGGAGATTATTAGGCTATTGACCTGGTGGTTATTTTAAGCCTAGCCATTTCAACCAAATGTAATACCGTGGAAGTACTAGTGAATACCCAAGATTGCATTTAGTGATTTATGCCCATGTCCAGGAGGGTTGTGGGCACTATCCCCAGTAAGAATTTACGGTGGCCCATCCACACTCATTGCTTCTGCTCCTAGGTCTGCTTCTTTGGGTATGTAGACCTCACCATGCATGAAGTGGGATAATGGAGTGAAATATCCTAAGATTCAAAGGAACACACTTGTGTACCCTGTAATAACTTTGCAAAGCCATCATCCCTGTAGGAGGTGATGCACAATTTGGGAATGGCTGACCGTCGCATATCTCAGAGGGAATGCACCACATTTGTACCCATATTGCATGACATCCACATAGAAGCTGTAGACTGTAAGCCTAGAGGGCACAAATACCACATAGGGTCCCCATAAGTACATCCTTTTTGCTGGCAAACAGGAATATGTTTCTAGATATGCGTCTGTGCCACTGTTTTCAGGCACAACACAGGGCCTTATGTGAAGCATGGATACTCATAGGTTGTTACTAGGCTAATGACCATGAGGGCCCTTACAAGCCTAGCCACTCAGCCCAAATCATTTGGGTCATGGGTATCATGGGTGTCTATACAGTATGGGGCATGTTAGTAGGGATGTAACTAAGGATCTGTAGGGACGCTGTTAGTTAGGATAATACTTTTCTCATTGATGGCCGCTGTCCATAAGGGACATGGGGGCCAGAACAGGGGTACATTTATGATTTCCCATCCAATTGTCAAGGTTTCATTTGAACAGAGAAAGGGCTGAACTCCATTTTACTTGGTTGAGGAGTGTTATACTACAGGAATCCTTTGGGACATACATCTGTCTTTCCAGCATGTTCTTTTTATGTCACAAGTGAAATTCAGAGTCCTAGATCTAGTGTTTCTAGTGCTGTTTGTTTTGTGCATCTGCAACCGATCCATCAGGGGTGCGCCTGAGGAAGCCATGTAATCTAGGCAAAGATACCCTTTCGGCAGCCTGCAGGAGACTAAATACAGAAAGAAAGCATTTTGGCAATCAGTGTAGGACAGGGTATTCATGCCCTGAATTCTTCTGGTGATAAACCTTTGTGAGTGTTCAAACTGTTGCAAGAGTCTATCAGATACATGCCAAATGGGGCATTTTATTCAATGATAGGTCTGATAAGGCCAACTAGAGTAGTACTATAACTTACTTGGAATAGATGTCATACCCATACCTATAATTTGGGCAACATGTTTGTCAAAAGCCTGATTTTATTTTACCTATGTTCCCAAATACCTTACTACTGGGTCAACTTTTAGGGATGTTTTACTGATTGAGTAATTAACTTGGGATAAGAGTTTCCTGAATTCGGATTCACTGTTTCTTCTCTCTTGTATTGATTACTAACAGGCTGTACTACAACTATGGTGATATCTGTACAATTTGAGTCAGGATGATGAGCTAATGCCAGCATGATGACAACATACAGAGTGAGTGACTGTCAAGATGACACACAGACACTGTCTGTCTGCTTGTTTGCTCCTGGGTGTTCTTCCACCTATTTTTCAATGTAAAGAAACAGCCTCATCCATATCAGAGCTACAAGCTCTATAGTACAAGAACTCAGCATCCCTTTCAGGGGTCTCCCCCTGTGAAGAGAGTGCCAACACAGCTCCCAAAGTGGCTGCAGAAGCACAGGAGCATAATGCATTCAGTGTGGTTATACCCACAATGCTGCAGCCTAGCATGAGTTCCTGGAAATGGGATATGTCCCAGCCAACCCCTGATGTGTGGGTGGTACTATGCTCAAAAAAAATGTGCAGGGTTATTATATTTGCATAATATGCTGCCACTCGTGTTGAGCTATAGATGATTTCTCTGGGGATGTCAGATATCAGTGCCAATTCTTTATGAGGTCACGGACTACAGGGATGATGTCAATCTAGGTCTCATGAGGACTGTGGTGAGACATGGCATCCATATCCACATCCTCCATGTAAAGGAGTACAAGTAAGACCATCACTGCCTTAACTGACTGTGCTGTCCATGATCAAGAGTGGCTGTTTTCCACAGATGATGGCTTTGCAAAGTCATTACAGGGTACACAAGTGTGTTCCTTTCAATCTTAGGATATTTCACTCCATTATCCCACTTCATGCATGGTGAGGTCTACAACCTCCAGGGGCAGGACACATTTCCAGTGGACTCCAAACAGTTCCCATTCTCTAAGTAGCACAACATCATTGTCATATGAGGCCAGTAGCCCTACCAATATAAGCCAACACTGTGGCCTCAGATCACTATTGCGCAATGGTGCCACCATGCAGTCATGGCCCTGTAGTGCTATCATCTCCCTGTCATCAAAGGTCATTGATTGTGACCCAGAGAACTCTTTACCAAAAGACCCATCTGCACCTCTGGTGAAATGCACCCCACCCAGGTTGTGATTTCAATGATATGTCTCTGTGGTCCTTGTCACCTGGGTAAATGACAGACTGTGACCCACTGCAATTTTCTTTTTTTTTTTTTTTAATTTCTCCAAATGTTTAGGGTTTCTAATAGCTTGACAGGAATGGACCCTATTCATTCTGGATGGAGAATGTGAAGATGTCTGATGCACAGCTTTTTAATGAACCTGCATGCACCATGGTTGCTCTGTGTGACACCTAGATGTCACTGTGTGCTTGTCATGTGATTACAGAGCTAGACTAGATGTTGCTGCTTCACCTATGTGGATGTTTACTATGCCTGTTGCTGTGGCGGTGAGTGTCAAGCAAAAACTGCTGTCTGTTTCTTGTGTGCTGGCTATGCCAAGGATAGCTGTAGGTGGGTCCAGGCATTCTCTGGACAAACAGATGGTCTACATGCTCCCTGGTAACCATGTTATACAGCATACAGTTGGCTATGAACATCTTACAAGTGGTAGCAAAGACATAATGCAAAGCACCTACCAAGATGTATTCAGGCAGTGGAATCATGTTTTCAGCAGGCTAAATACATCCCAGTGGTATCTGTGGTGTGCAAGTGGATGTTGTTATACTGTGATTTTGAGATGCTAAGTGAGTTCCTTATGGAGTTAATCAAACAAAGTTCCAGTGTGTACCCTGCATCACTTGAAACATATTCAGAATGTAGATTCATAGGTGTTTACTAGGCTAATGATCACTAGGGCTTTTTTAAGTATAGCCATGCATCCCAAATCTTTGACATGTTCTGGTACTCTTGATAAGTGTAAGCAGGGACTTGGTGATGAAATATTTATAAGCAGGAACCTGGAAAATGAACCATTTACAAGCTGCCTGTGTCCATTAGCGACATAACTACCAAATTAGTGATGCATTTCCTGTTGTCCATTCAACTGTCCAAGTTACACTTGAATTGGGTTATGGAGGAACTCTGCTTTGCATGGATGCAGAGCCTGTTCCAGAAATGGGTAATCTCTGGGATACATAACCGTCTCTCCTGCAGGTCCTATTTATACCACAGGCAAAGTTTAAGTCTTTAAAATGGTTAATTCTGGTGCTGTTTGTTTTGCTGATAAGCAGGAGATCCACCAGGGTGGGGTCCGACAATGTCTTCTATGCCAGGCACAGATCTTCTCAACAGCCTGTAGGAGACATAATACAGGGATAGGGCCTTGAGGTAGTCTGTTGTTACTCCCTGTATTCTTTTACTAAAGCACCTCTATGGACATTCCAACTGTTGAATATGCCTGGTTAGGTACATACCAAAGAGGGCATTATACTGAATGATTGGTCTGATGAATGTTGAATACACTGGAAGAATGACTCCTTGGATCTGGGTGCCACACCTTTGTTTATAAGTTACACAGCACAGAATGATTTTCTCACTGCTGTAAACATATGATGGTCAAAGGTCAGATTACTGTCTGTGTGTGTCCCAGGTCCCTGACTATTGGGTCAGGGCTTGGGGTGTGTTGTCAATATGATAGTTACTAGGAATGGATGGACTTCCTGAAGGACACAATTATTCAGTTCCTTGTATTTAGTTTTAGTCCATGGCTCTGACACCAGTTATTGTTTATGCCATCCCTTCCTGGAGAACATGTGTGTTGATGGGGAATTTTATGACTGCTCCTAATTTGCAATCATCTGCAAATTGAGTCAGCCAGAGGTCACTGATATTGGCATTAATGACAAAGAAGTAATGCCAAATAAAGGAATGCTCCCAGGACTGATATCTTTAGCAAGGTGGACTAACCTCCTTGGTCATGTCTGTAAGCCAGATGGATATCCACCAGGTGACATAAGGGTTTATAGCTAACCTCTTGAGTTTGTCAATAATGCGTGAGTGTAATACTGTGTCTAATGCCCTGGCCAGGTCAAGGTAGGCACTGTGAAACATTCTGCCCTCATCCGTTGCTTAAGGGGGGAGTGAGCAGGCATGACCTGCATTTGATGAAACCAGATTGGGTTGGATTAAGCGTCTGGAGGTGTCATGTATCATCATTATTGATAATTTTCTTGCTGATTCTTTCCAAGGTTTTGCATATGAAACTAATGAGACTTATGGATCTGCAGTTGCCAGGGTCTGTAGATTGCCTGAATGTGTGCAGAGGGATTACTTTTGCTGTTCTCCATTTATGAGACACAAAGCCTGTTTGGATGCTACAGTTAAATAGCAATTCCACACAGCCTGATAGGTCATGTTTCATGCTATTTAGAAGACATCCTGGGATATTGTCTGAGCCCATTGATGCAGTGTTCTTTGGCACTAGAGAGTAAGCATTAATTACTTGTTCCCTAGTGATAACAGAGAGAGTGATATTTGATGGTATTTCCTGGGAGGGTGGTTGAGGGGATCATAGGGGTAAAGTTGGAGCTGAATTTGTCAACCAGTAGGTTTGCTATATTCTTCTGGCTCAGTACAGGTGGCTCCATTAACAATGAGCTCTGCACATAGTCTTGTCCTAGATAATGTAAGGATTTGTAGGCTTGTTGTAGCCTTTTCCTTGTAGATGCCTTGACGAGCAACTGGACTGCTTAGGAAGGTCAAAGACGGACACTCAATGCAGAATCAGAAACAGTCAGGAATCAATGCACTCTGCTTCTTCTCTCTTCAGGAGCAAAATATAGCCACAAATTGCAAGCTGGCACCCATGATGCAGTTATTAGGCTTTCCAGTGATCAGCAGTCTCCAAGAAATAGTGTCCCTGTGCTCCTTCTGTCACCAGGAGCAAAACAGAAGCACTAATCCTAAGATAAATACACAGGCAGAATGTGGGCTTGCCAATAATCGGTGGTCTTGGAGTAGATGTTGCACATTTTAAAGGTAAGATGGAAAAAATGGGTTAATATTCTAAGGGTTGCAGTGTGCACTAAGCAGTTAGATATGAGAGGGGGTAACTTAAGCTTTAGCTATCTAAGTGGAGAGCCAGTAATTTTAAAAGAGCAAGACAGATTGAATGGGGGTGGGCACTTTGTATTCTGACTCTATGAAATACAGTGTGATGGCCAATAAATTTAATTAGCTGAAGGGGAGTGATTTCACAAAATGATAATTTTGTGCTTACTCATAATAGGCAATAAAAAAGGAGAAGGAAAGAAGTATGTTGTCAAATTAACATAATGGGCAGGCAACTACGAAGACAGGTTGAGTTTAAAAATAACAGCACTGGGGAAGGACAGTGGGGTAAAATGTAATTTCTGTGTGACTCACAAGAGACATAGCTGTGGTCTCTTTCCTAGTTTAAATATGCAATTAAAAGCAGAATACAAGTAAAATACAATGTAAAGAAAATAAATCAGAATATACACAATAGAAGAAGGCAATGAAGCAATACAAAATGCAAGAACGCAAAAACAAATTAAGTTTTCCCTCACAGCAAGGTGTGGCAGAGTCTGAGTGATGTTTTCCATATAAAAACAACAAAAGTAGAGTTAAAAAATGGGTCAGTCTCCTTGTAAAATGTTAGCGCTTTTGTCAAGTTTATTTAACTCAACTTCCTCAGACATAAAAAAGTCAATATACAAGCACCATTAAATACTTGCACAATAAATCACATGATTCTAAAAAGTCACATGACCTGATACATTTTTGAAAACCGTATATACTCACAAAATATTACAAAAAGTTAAAAAAAAATTTCAAAATCGAATAATTGATTTCAATAATTAGCTTACTAATTGTACCATCACCTTTCTAAACTTTTCAACTTCAATATACATGCTAAAGAGCATACATCATTCAATCCTGGTTTGATGTATGCTTGTGTTCTAATCTACCATACCAACTCATGCTCCTCCAATTTTAAGCTTAAGGGACCACCTCTAACATCATACTGAACCTGATCAATAACCCTGAAAACAAATGAATGTCCTGGTTGATCCCTTACATGTTTAGCTAAGGCATTTTCCATTTTTCCTTTTCTAATACTATAAAAATGTTCATATACCCTGTCTCTCCATTTACGATCAGTCTTGCCTATACAAAAACTAGTACAGGACTGACATAAAGCTAGTTATACTATTTTACTAGAATTACAATTAAACTTACCCTTACTAAGAAATTTCTTCTCTTGTATCCTGTATGTATTTCCTGTGTGCATATATTTACAGTAGGCACAGGATTCACATTTATACATACCTAACATTCTGGGTAAGGGAGAATCTTTTCCATATGGGGGTGACAAATATATACACACTGTCTTTGGCTACATATATCTGCTTTCCACAGTGCCTGCGCTTACCAACTACATGGCCATGTGGAACTTCTCAGTGAAGTAGTTTGCAATACAGATGACCTATATCCCATGTGCGGGACTCATGGGGACTGCCAAGGTGTTGTTGAAACACACTGGTTAGCAACCCCTGTGAGCTGCACATTACCTGATATTTAATGGATTGGTGATCCCCCCTACTGACATACACTTGTCTATGCATACAAGGTTGGTTATTATTGCTATGTGTGCTTCGGAGAGGTGGGTGATATCACAGTAACCATGATTGGTAGTAGGTCTTGCCCTTACAGTGACATGCTCATCAAGATGGTGAAATATCGGACCTTGAAATGGATGGAGTATTCTGCTGACAGATTTCTGTGATATACCTACTCTTTATCCAGTTCATCCGATGAAGGTCCCAAGGTCCCAGTAGCATGCATGATTAGAACTATACATACCAGTATAGAATGCTCATTCATTCCTCCCAATCCTGCTTGTGGGTGATAGGTGTAAACCATTTCAGTATGATAATTATGCTTGCGCACGCATACACATACACACACACACACACACACACACACACACACACACACACACACACACACACACACACACACACACACTCACAAATCTTCTTTCAGTTGCTGGTCAAGCTGGAGATAAACAAGTCACTGCCAGTAGAAAGTTTGTTCATAACTCCTGTTGTGAGGCAGTGGTACTCAGAGTCACTAAATGCTGGTTCTTGAAAGCTCCTAATGGTCCAAGCATCTTTCTTTTGAAACTTTGAAATGTTCTGTGTGCTGTTTGTTTTGTAGAGCTGTGCAAACTACTGTCTGCCTAATGTGTCTTGCAACTATGACAATCACCTACTTTCAGAGGCATCCATTTACATCTCATTATGCACTCATTAGACAACCCCCTTCATTTACATGCCATTATATGGTCATTTGCATAACAATTTCTTATAATTTTTCTGACTGCTCCACAGCACTAGTTGCTACTATGAATTGCAATTTGCAATGACATAGTCTCTTCCTTCTTAACTGTTTTGTTGTGCACTTTGCTTCACTAAGAATTCTGTACTCATATTTGAAAACATACCATTTTAAACGATGTAACATCATTCCTAGGTTAATTAAAGCAGAAGACAATGCTGGAGTTTAGGAGAGCAGGTAAACCAGTTAAAATAATGTCTAGAATGCCGACAAGTTTTATTAAAGAGCAAGCTGTCGTAGATTAGTCTAGTGATAAGTACAATGAAACTGAAACTTAGATGGTCACATTACCCCTTCCTAAAATCACAGCACTAAGTAAACAGATTTAAACACATTATTTTAGGCTTATTAATACATGCATTAAATAGACTTGAAAATTCTTAACATAAAGGAACAGTTATCTCTTTAAAAAAATGTACAGCTCAGCAGATTTGGAGTAGAAAAATACTAAAAATGCAACCTTACCGACTTAGACTTTGATAAGCTGCCCAGGGTTTGTATGGTCTTAGAGATGAGTGTCAATGTTCTTGATGTCTGTGGATCCTGGTACAAATAATGATAATGACAGACAGTTTTCAGTGCAAGGATGGCTTGCAAAATCACTGTAAAGTCAGGTAATTGAATGTTGAGTAGCATATCAGTAATTGCATTAGTAGAATCATCAGTATTTTTCCTATGTGGTCATTACTAAATCTCAACTGCAGCAGCGATCCCCGAGTTAGAAATAAACCATGTTTAAAGTTACAGTGGTGGACAATGCAAAAGGAATAAGCTGTGATACAATGCAAAAGGAATAAGCTGTGATACAATTCAAAAGGAATAAGCTGTGATACTGATGTCATGTTTATCAACTGTAACATGGACAAAAAAGGGACTATCCCTAACAATAAGTGAAAAATATTAGACACACACTGAGCACCTCCTGAAGGATTAGAGATTCTTGAAATTATTTTTTACACCCATATCCCTATCTCTACACAATAAAGAATCAAAGAAGCCCTTTGCATAGTGTTTCTCATTGGTGGTGGCTGTCCCACTAAATGGACTTTTGAGCTATATAAGTGGTCTGGTGCTTTCATCTTATGTATGTAATTGTATTTATGTTCAGACTAACACCAATTTGACTGCTTACATGGACAGAGTTTGGATTTTTATTTACTGTTTGGTGCTGAAGGAGGAGGGAAATATCCATTTGTTTTGCTGCAGGGAAACATCTAAGGATGGACTCTCCAATTAATTTAGATTCTTTTGTGGTTATTCTTATGGATCTTACTGGACTCTGTTGTTGTGTATGCATATATTGTTTCTGTGCTTAATTTTATACATGATTTTTGTGTTTATGTTTATACTTGAGCATGGAGGAATGGAATTTCATTCAGCTGTGCATTTTCTTTGTTGCATTGTCTGAATGACGATAAAGTTTCACTTGACTTGACTTGGACGATAAAGATGATTTCTCTTGTTTTCCATGCCACTGACTTTTCAAAACCAGAACCAGTTGATGGCAATCTATGGCAGCAACAGAGTTCATGCAAATACCAAAAGTAATTTTCTGCTTTGAACAAGGATGCTAAAATTTTATGTTCTCCAATAATGCATTTGAATCTTTTGAAGGGATATATTCAATAGGGGATGACCCCTAGAGACTGCTTGAGATTTGGAACTAGTGGTTGGAATGGATGACCCTACCTTTAGGCCCCAGTGGAATTCAATACAAATGTAGTGTGTGCTATGTGTGTTACCTTTATTGACCAACGCTTGACTAATTTGAGAGAAACTGTTTTGACCGACTTGAAACTTGTAGTGTAGTTTAAAGGTCACAGTCTTTTTGAACAACTGCATTCTGACTATGTTACAAAAATGGGGATAGTAGATAAGGGACTGGATACATGAAAATTAAGAAAGATAAATAAATGTGACTTGAACAATTACTAATCTTATGGAGAGTTTTCCAGGAAAAAGTTAAAACATTTTGTCTGCTTTGCTAGGACAAAAAACAAGGTGGGGCCTGGTAGACAAGGAAGGGGAAAATGTAAGAGAGTACCTGCTAACCAACCAAAATCAATTGTCATATCACTGAGGTATCACCTGAGTCCTGGGATTCCTCTAATACTGACATTGACTGATCTGATGTTATGAGGTAGTGCTGTCTGTGTCACGGAGAGTAGGGCAGTACATGTGTACATATGCCAGCACAACTAGTTGGAGTTTTGTAAAGAATTTTGTTATTTGACTATCACACTGATTTGTACAGATGTCTGGGTTAAAAATACATTTGTAAAGTTACCTGCGTTAAAGACGGTTCAATAGTAGGTCCTGTTGGACAAAAAGAAAGTAGGCATGTATATTAGGTTGTATTGTTGTAACTGATCAAATGTGTATGTTTATCAGAGAACTCTGGAAGGGTGAAAAGTTTTAAATTATGTTATAGCTTTCAGATGCTGCCACAGATTTTAGCAAATCTGTGTGTGTGTATTGTAACAGAGTCAGATGACTAGAGGTGATGTCATCCTTTAACCAGCATCTGGTTTCTTTGGAACTCATGCAGCAGCACTTTAGATACTGACAGGAAGATCTCTGTCAGAATATATATCTCACACATCCACACAAATAGACACAGACATCATTTGGCTTTTGCTGTGGAAATACACTCAGCACACATCAGCTTGCCTTGCTTTAATAAGTAGTAGGGGAACAATAATTCTTTAGCCAGTCAGGGGCATTTAATGAGAATAGTTTAGTATAGCTTTCAGATGCTGCCACAGATTTTAGCAAACCTGTGTGTGTGTATTGTAACAGAGTCAGACGACTAGAGGTGATGTCATCCTCTACTCAGCATCTGGTTTCTTTGGAACTCACGCAGCAGCACTTTAGATACTGACAGGAAGATCTCTGTCAGGATATGTATCTCACACATCCACACAAACAGACACAGACATCATCTGGCTTTTGCTGTGGAAATACACTCAGCACACATCAGATTGTCTTGCTTTAGTAAGTAGTAGGGGAACAATAATTCTTTAGCCAGTCAGGGGCATTTAGAGAGAATAGTTTAGTATTGTTTTCTGCATCTATGGGAAACTATCCAACTGTATTATTTTTTATATCTCTGTGGTTGAAACTATGTTGTTTATTGTATTCAGTATTCTGTTTTCTGTTTTTTTTATTTACCATTAAATATTTTAATACCTTTCATTGTGGCTGGTCCTTTAGAGAATGCTTTTAACATCTTGAGAGTACTTGTGGAAGCACTGAGATAGCTGGGTGATAGCAGTTCTTACTCCGTAATTATTTGGGTAGCAATGGCAAACATGTGGAAGCAATGAGACAGCTGGGTGATAACAGCTCTTACTGAGTAATGATTTGGGTAGCAACAATGAATGTGTGGAAGCACTAAGACAGCTGGGTGATAACAGCTCTTATTCATTACTGGACATGAGCACCACAGGGGGAATTTAAGGGAAAGACAGACAGCTTTACATGGTACAAAGAGTTACTCCTGGACCTATAATGCTTAAACTTATATTTGATGAATCCAGCTGTCAATTTTTCTGTTTGCTTCCCAAGGTACATAAGGAAAACACACCTACACCAGGAAGACCTATAGTGGCAGGAAGGGGCTCCTTAATGGAACCTGTTTCAGAGTTACTTGAATTTTTATCTTAAACTTTTACTGAGCCGGGTAAAATCCAAGGTTAAAGACACCAAAGAATTTGTATCCCTGTTGAATTAAAAATGAGAATTCCACTTTATTGTGTACTTATGATGTAGTTAGTTTGTGTAACAGCATTCTCCATGTACAGGGTTATCAGGACAGAGGCATAGTGGCTAGAATCTAGCAATTTACACATGGAGTAATTTAATCTCTTTTTGTTGCCTTTATTGAGATTGGTGCATGAAATGAATGTTTACTTTGGAAAAAAAAAATCCAACCTGCAATAACAAGGGACAACTACTGGGGCCATATACTCCTATCTCTTTATGGGATGTTACAAAGCCAAATTTATTTACAATTCTGAAAATAATTCTTTTTATCCAAAACACTGAAATGTGGAAGGAATTCATTGATGATTGCTGGGTTCTGTTTTGCTGGGCAGCTGACGAAATTAACTGCATTTGGGGCTTACTTAAGCACCAGTGATTTCTGCATCTGATTTACGGCTAATCCCACTCTTTTTACTAATGGCTACCTGGATGTTAGTATCACAAAATTTACCCCAGAACTGTCTCCTATACTACTTATGGACAAAGGCAGATCCTAAATGCATGGGTCCCCTCCAATTATCTACGGTATGAGACCAATTATTATCATTAGGGTAGTATAAAATTATGACCATGGGATGGGTAAGGTCAATCTATAGCAAATGGGATGGTTTATTTCAAGCACAAAAAGGGAAATTAGCTAGTCTTAAAAGGCCCACAAGGGCAGCTAGCCTAGTATTACCTGTGACCCTATTTAAATTGTGAAAAGTATTACAGTGGAAATGAAAAACTACTACGAGCTGTCTGTCATCTATGTGTCACACAAAGTTATGTATTTCCATACATGCACTACAAAAATGGTTCGCTGAGAGCCTAGGCCACCAGATCTTACATAACACTCTGGTAAACTGTGGGCAAAATGGCACACTCAAAAGCAACACTCATCTTGTATTCTATAATCCTTTTGACACTTAATCATGTTGAATGGACTTTGTTTCAGTAAGCTTATGAAAATAAATATGATATCTTTAGACAGAAATTGACCACAGCAATATTTTCCTTTACTACCTGGAGCCAGCACTTATTGACTGTTCATGAAGAAAAAAAAAATGAAACAGCACTATCAAAATGGCATTCTAACTTTTATTACAATACTTACACAGCTAATATCGCCTTAAAACTACCCTCTATGCAGTTTCCCATATGTACATCAGTAATACCTTACAACGGAAATCTCTAGCAATCACTGCACAGACAAAAACTGTCTTAACACTAAAAATGGGCTAAAATACAAAATCTATATAGAAAACAATATATATAAATATAGAAGAAATATACTGCTCTCATAATCAGATTCCTTAACAAAAGCAAGTGAATAAAAAGTAAACTTCCATTCCTAAAACATCCTCAGACTTCAGTACACCAGAACTAAAGTAGATCATTGCAAGAAACCTACAATATCTCCAGATTCTGCATCACTACTCTTAGTTAATGACACAATTTCTAAAAATTTCAGTTATTGTTTGCTAAACTTATACATTGCTACAGAGGGTTCATCTAGGAAAAATAAGACATTGATAAAATAAAATTTTGTGTTATTTTTTAAATGACACAAATTATACTTACAGGGTGATGTGGACGTAGTTGAAACAGATTTGGAGACAGAATAGCTGGAGCAAAGAACCGCAGAAAAATGAAGCTACTCACAGCAGTGTATCGAACATCTAGGTCATCTGCAATAAGCAAAACAAAAGGTATTCAATAATCTGTATGCCATGGTGTCTGCTACAGCACTGCAAATTTTACTTTTCATATGTTATATTGTGTGGAGGTACCTTACATAAGCATGCTGGCTACATTTTACCAAATACCTCTGTAACAATACCGACTTGATCATGGGCTACTGTCTGAAACTAGACTGCATTATATCTACCTAACTTCCATAAACTATTTTCCTTTGTATATCAAAGCAAACATTTTTTTCTTAGTGTGTTTTTCTTGGTTATAGTGGTAGATGAGAATATTTATCTAGTATCTGCTGTAGCTATAAATCTTCAACAGCATTTCAGTCTTTAGGCTTTGCTTCTGAAAACTCAAACCACAAGAATGTAGTTTTTCAGAAGAACTCTTCAAAGCAGCTTCTCGTATGAGAACTTCCAGCCAGACTGGCAAAGTGGTGGCAGAATAAAGATCAGCTCAATCCATGCGTGCATCTAGTTAAAGTAATCGAAATTGTGAAGCAAATCATAGGGTTAACAGTACTAATAAGGCTCAGGTTTTTCAGACGGCAGAAATATATCAGAATGCAGGAACTGGAAACCACTTGTGGACACAAGTTGCGGCTCCTATCAGCAGAACACAAATCAAAAGGGCCTCAGAGAAAGAATCAGAATCAAACGTGGCAAGTACCAAAAACAGGGCACAAAATATAACAGGTATGTCTAGTGTCTCTTTTAAAATTGTGAACTTGTCTAGTGATGTTCTTAGTAATTGTGCTTGCCAAGTACTTAAAAAAGGTTGGACATTTGTTCCAACGAAAAGGGCAGATCAATGTGAAATGCTTAACTGCTTAAGAGATTATGTCAGAAAGTTAAATTTAAAGTTTTTTCTGATAATTCAAATGAAGCACATGAGATTTTTAAGCCGAGCATGTTTAATCCCCTTCTAAGACCAGAGTTAGAAGCATTTCTCAGTATTACTGAAATACAGCTCAGGAAGATGTTTGCTAGTAAGCCAAAAAGAAAATATCATAAGCTAACATCTAAGAAAGAGCATCTTTTTACCAAATTGTGAATGTTGAGAATATAATAGTGACCAAAGCTGACAAAGGAAATGCCATAGCCATTATGGATAAAGAGACATAACAAGATGTTTGAGATGCTTGCTGATGGCAAATTTTATAAAAAGGTAGCCTTTATTGACATTAAATAGGTTTACTCTATGATAGATTCTTGTTTAGAAGATTGTATTTGTAATGGAAGAATTGACAATGAAACCGATAATTTTTTAGAGACCAGAAACCCAAAGATCAGCAGGGTTTTTGGACTGCCTAAAATTCATAAATCTTTAGACAATCCTCCTTTAAGACTGATTGTGACCAGCAGTAAGAGCAAACAGATGCTGTGGCCATTTATGTGGACAAAGTTCTCAAAAAGCTTGTTTTTAAAAGTGATTCTTTTGTCAGAATCACTTTTGATTTTAGGAATAAAATCAAGGAAATTCAAGTGCTTGAGACAGATGTTTTTGGTCATCCTCGATATTCAGTCATTATACACGGTTATACCGAATTATACTGGAATGGATATTGTTAGATTTGAACTTATTGGCTCTAAGCTGGTTTCTTGTGAGAAGGTTGATGTGATTATGGAAATGTTGGACATGATACTGTCTTGCAGTTTTTTTAGATTAATTGCATCTATTACCGACAGGATAATGGAGTAGTGATGGTTGCCACAATGGCCCCAAGCTACGCTAATGTTTTTATGAATGGTTGGGGGAAGGCAAATATCTTCTCTAGTGCTTATTTTGAAAATGCTGTCATCTATAAATGCTTTACTGATGATTTTTTTTTAGTGTTTGGAGGGGCAAAATTAATTTGCTTAGTGCATTTCTAGAGCACATTAATAATATGTCTTTGTATTTAAGCTTTACCGCTGAGAAAAGTTTTGAAAGCCTTAACTGTTAGAGGTAACCATATGTAAGAGGAAAGGTAGGCTTCAAACAAAGACTTACAAAAAGGAAGTTCAGAACAACACTTATTTAAGTTATGATAGTATGCACCCTAAGATAATCAAATCCAATATAATTAAAGGCCAATTAAAAATAATTGATATGCTCACACAGGATGATTCTAATTTTCTGAAAGAAAGTGAATCCCTTTGTTATAAATGTATTAATGGGGGTTATCCAGAGTACTGTACAAGAAAGATTTTATAAGGCAGTTGAAGCAAGGAAGAATGGAGATAATAGTGTCAGGAAAGAGACAAAAAATAATGGATTTAACACCTCCATGCAAATAAACAGTAGTATGGATGAACAGACAACTAAAGCCATTGTTGTGGGGTAAGCCTTTATTTGTTCACAAGTCAGGGAAAAGTTTTAAGAATTATTGTCAGTCCAAGATGAACTTACCCCCCCAGTTAAATATAATAAAATGGGAATGTATAAATTCTTTAATTGTAGCTTTTGTAGTTAGCTGACTGGAATCATGGAATTTAAAATAAGAAATGTCAATAAAAAATTAAAGGCAGGTTCTCTTGTAAATCTAAGTTTGTAGTCTACCTTATTTTATGTGATTTTTGTGGAGGAGTCTATGTTGGTAGAACTACAAGACAGATGAACAGAAGAATTTATGAGCATTAGCATGCTATAAATATTAAATATGAGAAAATGCTCTTAGTAAGGAACTTTAAAGTAGTTATTTCAGAACAAATTAAGAATTATGAAAACTCATTTGATGCTGAGGAAGAGCTTGATTGGAGAGAGTATTTGTGGTATCAAAGGTTGGATAGTTGTCATCCACCTGGGCTGAATGACAAAGAGAATTTCAAAGTTTATTTAAAAGGAAAGAGGCTTAGGCATCAATTATGCTAGTCATGTTATTTTTTAATCGCTTTAAAAAAGGTATGTTTTTAATTGTTACATTCAGTCTGAATAAGTCTTGTATAGGGATGAAAACGCTTACTGAATGTTTTAATAAAGTGCATTTTTAAAGTTTTTTTCTCAGCTTTTCAGCTGTTTTTGTTATTGTTTTAGTATTTTACGGCTTATTATTTCCATTTTTTGTTTATTTCATCTAGTTAAGTTAGTTAGTATTTAGGAGTGGACACACTTTATATCTTCAAATAAAGTCAGCAAGGGTTATGACTGTTCAAAGCAGCTGAATGAGTCAAAAAGAGAATCTCTCTGAATCTGCCTAAAACAGTGATAATAGTGGCATGAATGCATATCTTTCAAGTGAATCTGTTCAACCATCACAAAATTCATGAGAGACAGCTGTGGAAGTTAGACTATATTTTTTATTACTATATCAAAAGTTGTTCTGTACTGAATTTGAATTGAAAGACTTGTGTTCAATGATATGTAGTTGGTGAACTGAAGTAGTATGAGACAGTGAATAGCCAGAAAACAAAAATGTTAGTACCTGTATAGAAGTCACCTTTAGCTGTGGATAAACCAGACTTAGGCCACACCCCTTGCACTTTCCATAACCCCACCCACCTTCGGCCTATTTTGTGATTTCATAATCACGTCACATGAGGGGGATGCCCTCTTTTTCTATTCATGATGCCTTTTTTCTATGGATTTACTATACGTTAGATTAGGGATTTCCAGTTATTAGACATTAGACAGGCTAAAGGGTAAAATAAAGTGTTTCATTTATGCATAAAAGACAGTTAAGCAGAAAGGAAAATAACCCTGCTGGCTAAGCATTGAAGACAGTTTATTAAAGAGGAAAACATAAGCATAAAGCATGCAGACAGAATGTTCTTTTTTCAAGGAAAAGATCAGCTACAGAATGTTCCTTAATGAAGCACATATAAAGCCTGAGACCAAGGGTAAAAAAAGTAAATAAGGAAATTTACTAGACTAAAGCAATATAATATGCTGTGTTCAAGACAGCAGGTAGTTAAGGTTAGTAAGTTCATTCGACCTGTTACTTCAGAGATGTCTAACACTCAAGCATGAGTACAGAAAACAGGTCAACTAGGAACTGTCAGTTTACTTTAGTCAGGACAATCAGAATATGACGTACAGCAACTTGAATTGGTTACCAGTACTGTTAATGGAGACAGTATTCAAATATTGTGAACATCTAATAAAACCGTATTAAAAGAACTACAGTGTTTGGAGAATTCATTCTTAAAAGTGCATAAGACTTGGTCCATAAGGGAGAGACTGACACCTATTCAGCACGAGCTTGGGTAATTAAGACTTTCATTTCTCAGTCTCATTGCATACAGTGTTTCCAACTAATTATGGTACAGTACAGCATTATCAATTCTTACAATGGTGTCCACACAAGCCTGCTGTCTGGGAAGAGATGCATGCTTCTCATAATCCAGCAAGCAACTGAACCCTTTCACATCCAGTTTCCAGTACAGCATGTTTTCCTAAGTTCACAGTAATCAGAAGTACTGCAGCTGCACTCTGGAGAGTACACCACCCTTTCAGTAAGGGTATCGTTCATTTCCAGACTTGGTTACACTACGTGTGTTCTACAGAAATCTACAGAATATCAGTGCTTGGTTCAACTTCATGTGTTCTACAGACCATAAAATAACACTGTTTTCATTAAAGTGCAGCACTCCGTGTTTCATTCAACTACATGTGTTCTAAAAAACTTCAACATAAACAGCTGTAGTAATTACGTTTTTTCTATAATAACTTCAAAGTTTCATTAACAGTTTAAAGTGACAGCAAATGTTTCATAACAGACTTTTCAGCAGCATACCAGTATTTTTTCATAAATAAAGCTGTGATGGCATAACAAGTTTCTCATTAAGACAGCATTACTTCACTGTAAAAAAACAGACACCGCATACTTCAGAAAAGCCTCACATAACTTCAGCAGACCAGTATTAAATCAAAGCAGTGTTCCTTCAGAACATAAAAGACATTATCCAGTTAAGAAATATCTCAACAGACTTTCGTGTTTCCAGAGTGACATCATAGAGTCAAAAAGCAAGAAAAAAGTTAATAAGCTACAAACAACTGCTCACATTTCTTCCAAGCCATAAAGTTATGTAAGACTTTATATGCACCTTTTAGTTAACAGTTCAACAAAGTTTAAATTACTTAATTAAAGTTTTTTTTTTTTGCATGTAAACATGTCAAATAATTCTGCTACAGTTAAAATGTCAGTAAATGTTTGGTTTAAGTTTAAAAATATTTTATTAAAGTTAAAAGCTATTAGTTCAAAAATGTTAAATATGTCTAAAGGCAAAAGGTTTAAATCATAGAAGCAGCTAATGACTCAGAAGTCAATGTTGTCGCCAGTTTAAAAGTACATGCTTCAGCACATGAAATTCAACATAATAACTTCAGTTGTAGTACAGTTTCATGTACAAATAATCAGAATATAATACATACAATTCAGAATACAGAAGTATGTTGCAGTATTACAAATGTCAACACAGTCTTGATACATATCATGCAAGCAATGTCTCAAGTTCACATTACTTCATCTAGTTTCTTATTTTCAAAATCCAGTACAATGTTTGCACTGGACAGAGATAAGAGGAATCAAACTGCAGATTTTGTAACTGAAAAACAGACTTCAGTGCTAAGTAAAAGATTACATTCCATAGCTATCTGTAAAGATCAGAGCATTAATCTGTCATTGTTTAAGATTATTTCATTATTTAGAGACAAATCAATTTCAATTGCACATAGAAGATACAAGTGCAGTCTTGTCAGAATTTAAAACGTCAAAGATAACAACAGCTATCAGTTCAAAGTGTAACAGCTCTGTATATACTGGTTTAGACTTCAGTAAAGAGATATTTGCAAATGTACAGATTTTAAAGAATTGGTTACGACAGAAACATGCAGTTTTATGGGTTAAAGATAAAATAAATTCCAGGTCAGCTGACACAGCTGAAGTGCTCAAAAAGACATATTGGGTGTGGTCAGTTAAGAAAAAAGGGTAACTGTATGCCTTTATATCTTGTAAGGTATATCAGAACTAACAGTCAAATTAATTAGCAGAATAAAGGGTTTGCAGTTACAGTTTGGCAAATACATTTTTTGTATTATTGTTTTGTTTAGCAGTTATTAGTTAACTGCATAAACAATACTGTAATATAGACAGAGACAAAATAATTTGTTAGTTTACAGAATGCAAATTTTAAAGTCAATGCAACATTGTAAAAGTGACAACACAGTTAAAAATTTAGATGCTTCGTATAAAAGAGTACATTATGTAATCAGTTTGATATTGTATATGTTTCGTATGGAGATGGCAGTTTGCCAAACATATCAGCTCAAATTACAGCTAGCCTAGCAAACTGAATTAAAGATAGTGCTATCCATTTAATGCATTATAGTTTACTATGTATCCAAAAGGCTGTAGACAGTAATAACACACTCTTGTAGCATTCAGTACTAATGAAAAGTTAAATGACGTCAGCTAAAGAAACGATTATGGTGAGACAGTGGGTGGAGTTTCGGTCACCGAACAGCATGTTAAAATCGAAGGGTCACGAGCCAAAATGTAAAAAGTTCAACAGTTAAAACTGATTCTGTATAGGTGCAAAAATGCACTGTGTTACATTATTACTTTGATTTTCATTTAAAATAAGTTCAGAAACTTGATACAACTATCAAGTTAAATGTAATTGCTACAGCCAAGAACTTAGGAAAAGCTGTCCATTTAGTAGTGAGACAGAAACAGATTTTGCAAGCATCAGATATCAGTAATGAATTTTTTCTTATAAATACTGATATTGCAGCAGTAAAACAGACTTCACTAGTCCCAGCAGTTAAATGTGTTTTTTTTGTAACGGTGTCCTAAATACTGGACATGAAAACACAAGCGTGTAAAAGCTGGTATTAACTCATTCACTCCAATGGAGCTCAGGAGGTTTGCACTGTAACTTCCAATGGGTGAAGCCTAGGCCTTTTGCCAGAATCAAATTATGTCCTTACATTTCAAACAAATATTCATATCTCCGGAACCATAGGGATTATGAAAGAAGTATAAATGGCAAACTCTTTAGCACAAACTATTTTTATAGTGGTAGTATTATTTAGGTTCTATGTCTTAAAATTAATTTTATAAGACACAGTAAACATAGTAACTATTACATTTGTAATATTTTGTAAACAACTTACAATATCTCTGCAACCACTCAAGTTATATACATTCTGTTAGCAGCATTTTATTCATCTAGCTGACAGCTTTCATATGACACTAAGGAGTTCTGTCTGTGTTACTTGGTTGTTGAGACATTTAGAAAAATGTGAAAATTATATATATATAAATTAATATAATAAAAACAACAGTTAATATCTATTTAGCTGCACTAGACAGAGATCAAATATTAATGCAGTTGTTTTTGGTATTGTGTAAGCTTTAACATGAAATCTTTTAAAATGGTACAATGCAGCATTATCAACTCTTACACTATTTTTTTTTGTAAAAAAAGCATTGTGAATTAACAAACTCTGATAGTCTGTTTCTTTTTTTGAAACAGAATACCACAGTTTGTACAGTGCTTTCTGGACTACTGGACAATCAGTTTGCTTTCTAGATAGTCTGGAAAAAAAAGGGATAGGTGGCAAAGCTAAGTACCTGACTGACCTCTTGTACTGTACTGCACATTATTTATAAGAATTTAGGGAGGGTTACATGTGTGGTGGTAATGGGCAGTCACTTGTCAAAGTAAAATAAGTTTGTGTGACTGTTGTATCAGAACATGTCCTATACCACAAGCTGCTGTAATAAAACATCTACATGAGTGTGGTAGTTTTAGCATGAAGATAGCCAAACTTATGAATATTTCTAAACTGTATGTGCACATTCTTGACAATTCAATTGTTATAATTCAAATAATCTACATTCTAACTTTTAACCCACAAAGCTGTACTGCCACAGATACAGCCTATGATGAAATCAAAAGAGGAGTCCACAATAAAAGAACATCACTGAGGAAAAGCAACAGGCTCAGATGAGATCACAGCAGATATGATCGAGATGTTGGGAAAGTTAAGGGAGAAGTGGGGCCTGGGGGTACTCATAATAGTACTGAGAGGAAGTCTTATCCTAGACAACTGCAAAATAAGCATTCTAATGTCAGTACACAAGAACAAAAGGTAACATTCACAACTATGGGAGGTACAGAGGTATCAAACTCCAGTCACTTGCCCAAAAGTTCTGGAGATGGTATATGATAAACGAATACACAGAGTAGTCAAAAAAGAATGTGATAAGGAGTTTGGATTCAGATCAGGATGAAGCACAAGTGACCCAAAAGACAGACACAGACAGTTTAAAAGATGCTAGAGGAGAGGAACGTGTCCATCTGGGCATTCCTAGACTTGGAAATCCATATGACAAGGTCCCAAAAAAGCTAATTTGGACAATTCTGCAATGGTTCAACGTCCCAGAAACACTGGTAGAATTAGTGCAGGCATTGTACAAGGACACAATGCACAGAAATGTGAACAGTTTTTTCTAACATAAGGGTTCAGCTCTGAGCCCACTATGTTCATATTAGTGATGAACTACATTATCAAACAGATCGGAGGGGACAAATCAACAAAGCTGCTGTATGGAGAAGATGTGGCATTACACAGACTCTGAACAAGAACGTCAGCAAATGATACAGGAGTGAAATGTAAAACTGAAGCCAAATGGGATGAAACAGAGTATGTATGATAAAGTTATAATGGCAGCAAATAAGGTAAATTCAAAACTGAGATAGAAGGGAAAATGGTGGAAAAGTTTAACAGCTTCAAGTATCTGGGAGGGGTGGCTTAAGAGAAAGGAAGTCTGAATAAGGAGGTTAAAGCTAGTATCAGTTGGGTTGTAGCCTACTGGTACAGACTGTCAGGGATAATGTGTGGCAGAAGAATGTTAAAGAAGCTGAAAAGTAAGGTGTACAAAACAGTGGTGTGACCAGTACTACTATTATACAGTACAGAAACCTAGGCAGTAAAGGCATGGCACTTGATGATGCAAGAGGTGATGGAGATGAAGCGTTTGGGATGGGTAAAAGGATGTATGCTGTGGGGCAGACAAATAAATGTAGATATCACAGCAGAAACCCAATTAGCACCAGTTATAAGGGAGGTCAAAAAGAACAGACAACGGTGGTTTGGGCACATGTGTAGGAAAGCAGTAGGCAATCTGGTAAAGAACATTTGGGAATGACAGGAAAAAGGCAAGAGAAAGTGAGGATATTAAGCAAAGAGATGGAAGGACTATGAGAGAGAAGACATGAAGAAGGTAAATGAGTGTTACTGAATCAAGAGTTGGTGAAGGTTACAGTGACACCCTGATCCTGTGTAGAAAATGGGAAAAAGGGGATTCATGATATTGAAGACAATTAACCTTTTGACTTGTTTTCATGCAGCAATTGTGAGGTTGTTTACATGCAATCTGGAATGTGATTTTGTAGGAGTTTGCTGTCCTTCCCCTACACCCACAGCACTAAGGAATGTGATTCTGTAGGAGTATGCTGTCCTTCCCCTACACCCACAGCACTCTGGAATGTGATTCTGTAGGAGTTTGCTGTCCTTCCCCTACACCCACAGCACTCTGGAATGTGATTCTGTAGGAGTTTGCTGTCCTTCCCCTACACCCACAGCACTAAGGAATGTGATTCTGTAGGAGTATGCTGTCCTTCCCCTACACCCACAGCACTCTGGAATGTGATTCTGTAGGAGTATGCTGTCCTTCCCCTACACCCACAGCACTCTGGAATGTGATTCTGTAGGAATATGCTGTCCTTCCCTCACACCCACAAGCAAACACTCCCAAAAATGTGTTGCCATATAAAAAAAATAAGAGGAATGCATTTATATTTCCTACATTTGTCAGTAACTTTTCATTGTAGTCCACTGTGCCTTCCCGCACAGTACAACTAAGTAATTGGCTTGTTTAAAGATCAAACTGCTGTTAAATATCAAATATTTATTATGCAATAAAATATCTTTTTTATTACTTCACATAAAAAATACCTCCATGCAATGGCAGTCTGCTAATGCATAAACAGTACAGCAGTCTTTCTAACAAGTCAGGTCAACCCATAATTGTGAAAGTAATTCCAACAATGTTTCCAAAGTGAAACAACGTATAAAGCAGCAATGTTTCAGTCACTGTATAATAAAAAAATAACAATACTGTTAATCGAAAATAAAGAAATGCTTTGAATAATACCAAGAGAAGTAACAAAGTTTCCAAGTAGAATATGATGCACTATTCAGTACCTAGCTTCACTAAGTAGCAAATTAATACAAGACATGAATAAAAATTTGAAAAATGGCTCGAAAGAAAAAATATTACCTGCCATTCAGAAATATTGTATTAAGCTAGCATTTTTAAACGTGGAGTATTTCTGTCTTAATTTCTGCTCTTGCTAGTTGCAACATAAATTTCCATTTTACTGACCACTCAACTATCACAGGAGAACTGGTAACTAAATTGCAAATAATTCTGGAACTAGAACTCATAACATTGTGTCATGTGTAATACAGAGGATTATGATCGGCTCCCTGATTATAAGCCGTCTATCATGAGTTTGAGACATGGATGCCAAGAAATTCACCTCTTGAGTGAGGCTCGAGGTGAATCTTGGCATCCATGTCGAGAATACATAATTTAGAGTTATTATCAGTGAGACAATCTTAATTCTTTGTACTGCAAGGAGCTTTATCTGCCTCATGTACTACTAGTTAAGGGGAAAAATTGTGAGGTCTTTTGCCAGCTTACAAAGCCGTAAAATACTTACCAGAAGCTAGGCAGTGTAGTGCTGTACATCACATTTACATTCACCAGTCACACCTCTCCACCGTCCACATTATTCCTTCACAGTTTTGGCTTGCTACTCACAAAATCTGTTGATTTCCAACAAACCACCGAAGACTGAAGTCACTAAATAACATGCATCAGAGTTTCAGACTTTGTATCCTTCAGAAAATACATTCAATACAAATCCTGTTATTCCAGGAAATGACACATTACTGGAACGGACAGCAGGCAGCAACAAATGTTTTATTCTGCCACTGTAATTTGCTGGTCAATACAGGTGTGTTTTACTGCCTAGAGTGGGACCCAACCTTAACAACTTTCACAGGGGGTGCTTCACATTTGTTAAAGTCATGTCAAATACCATTCTGCCACTTAACTGGTTTGTCTTTTTCCAAATATTGGAGCATAATCAGCATGCTCCATGCAATACACTCTAGTTTCAACTGCTGGTTTGCAGAATATAATCATAAACTGACATAGTAGTTTAGTATAGTGTTTCAAAGGTCAAAATCCTGGATTTATGGTTAATATTGTGAAATAAGAGTTCAGATATATTCAAATCTAACTCAAGTGTCTTAGGACTGTTTTGTTATGGTTGACAATAAAGTGAGTGCAAAATCTAATTGAGCATTAATGTATTATGATCTTTCTACATTCACATAGTTTTAAATTCAGAAAGAAGTCTATATAAATAAATTAACACAAAACTATCACAACAACCAGTGCTAAGTTGTTGTTCTTCTTCTTTCGACTTTTCCCGGTTAGGGATCACCACAGTGGAGCTCCAGTCCGCTAATGACTGGCAGTAGATTTTTACGATGTGGAGGTGCCAGCTCGACGCCCAACCTTCCAGGAAGGCATGCCCTATGCATGTCTTTTGAATGCCACTCGACCGCGGGGAGGACATGCAGACTCCACACAGAAGGCGCTTCAGGCGAGAATCGAACGGGAGAACCTCTTGCTGAACCACTGCAAAGTGACAGATCATATTCTAGACAATGTAGCCCTCTGCAAAGATAACTGATACATTTCTTAGTGCATTGTTTCAACCCAGTTTAGGACACAAGCCTGGGATGCTGACAGCTCATACAGAACAGCTTAAATCCCACCCCTAACAGAAGATAAGACTACTCCTTCAAATGCTAGGAGGATACAAAGAGCTGTACCAGACACAGCTGCTTGGGCCTTTATGTTTTTGTTTGTCTCAATTCCCAAGGAAAGCTGTGCATTCCACTAATATTCCATACAGTAACTGAGGCACGCTACTTTTTGTCTAAACATCTGGGAAGCTCAGAAATTGGAATGGTGTAGCCAATCCATTCTGCTCACCACTGTGCAACTAAGCTTGTGAAAATTGGGCATGGCAGAAGAAAACACAGTAACATACAAAAGAGACTAAGGAGAAGGAAAACAAACCATATTCTTCAAGAGCAACACTTGTTGGGGAGATAAAAATCGCAATGCTTCTCACAGTCTAAGGTCATTATTTACAACTTATATCCACATCAAAAATGTGTAGCACCAAAACCCACTTGATAGCAAATGGTTGCATTTCTCTTGGCAGTATTATAAATTTTGAATGAAATGGACATGCTGATGCTTCACATACCCGACATTTTATGAACGAAAAGAAATTACACAAACTGCTAGTCAGCATTCAAGTTTTATTTTATTTATTAGTATTGTACTGTGAAGATAGGCAACTTAAGCATTTTATACACATATTGGTGTACCACTAATAAGCAGCTTACTGCAAGAATATCAACCACATGGAACTAAACACATCAGCAGGCATGTGCTGAGAAAAAGCCTTGTCTTCGGTGAATTTCAAGTGCTTAATCCTTGGCATTTTAAAATGTTATATTTTGTATACAGCAAATTCAATAATTAGTAATAAATATTACAGAAAATATGTGAAGTAACGGTTTAATGCAATATTACACTATGCAAGGTTTCCAAATTAAAGTCTATCAATATGCAGATTAAACAGGAAATCCAAGGAACAATAAAATACACAGACATCATACAATTGAAGAAATGAAGCTGCCTTTACACTTACTGAAGTACAGTGGCACAGAAACAGAATAGTGCTAAAATCTGAAATCACCCCAAAATTCAATGACACTCTAACAGAAGAGCTACATAAAGTTCACAGCATATAGTAAACAAGTCCAAACAAAGCCCAGCTATATTACAAAAATCCACAGATGCCAAAATCACACTCTGAAACAGGGATATCTGTATTGGCTGGATTCATTCACCACATATTCAGACAGTGATAGCATAAGCACGGAAATTCTTCAGGTAAACAAGGAATATTCAACTCATCTCAGTTCAACATTTTAGTACAATGCCTTACTACAAAGCACTTTCAATAAACAGATGAAAATAAACACGTTAAAGAAAAATTATCCATCCATCACCTCCTATTCCCATTTTTGAACATGGGGTTGGGAGTGTTACTTCAACAGTGACAATCAGAGCCAAAGTTTACACTGCTGGGTGACTAGCCCTACCATTATAAACAAATGTCAAATAAACAACTTTGCTTTTCTGCACAAAATTTTCATTTCATCTGTACACGCACACAGGTCTGCCCCAAAATGAGTAGAGAAAATAACAGTTAAATGAGTACTCATGGTTCTTTTGTTCCATATGCATGAGACGCCCTTGTTTCGGTTCAAGACTTAACTTAAATAGTGTATCCCAGGTCACACTACCTGCTTTAATGCTGATACTCACATATCTTACAGTTTATGAGCTGCAAAATACATAAAAAAGCTGTAGGTGGGACTAGTTTTCAAATGGAGCAAGCTGATTGTCGCTGATGCACATATATGTGGTAATCACTATGGTCTTAAACATCACTGTGTGAAGATTATAGGTATAGCTCATGTCTGAAATTAATGCCCATAAAATAAAAATAAAAAGTTTTCCTGGCATTTTTACTGCCATCCTTGGACTGTGTACAGTGACAAATGCATATCTTTACCACTGATTGTTGAGTGACAACAGAACAGGTACATAAATACGAAAAGGGATTTGATACTGAACTTCTCTTTGCAAACCTCGCAACCTCTTACAGCAAGAGATTTGGACAAAGCCATAAGTAATGGGGGAACAAAGCCCCAAAAACTAAGGACACTTTTTTAAATATTGAGCTTACAAACTTAGAAAGTTGATAGAGTAACAGGTTTTTTATTTCAGTCCTCAATGATTCCTCAGTGATTTGCCAGAAAACTGCAATTTTATTAGATACAGACCAAAAATATGAGTCGAAAATCTGGACATTCTGTGAAAATCTGGACATTTATGCCTCTTTTAGAGAACAGAATATTTAATATAGCAGCACAGCAAAGAAAAAAAAAAGTTTGCTGTAAAAGACCACCATCTGGTGGCAGAAAGCAGTAACTGCTCTGCACATGCAACAAAACCAAAAACTCCACAAAGAAAAAAATATATAATTTATGTTTCTTTGCAGACACAAAAATGCTTATAAAGTGAATTTCACAATGACTTACAGAATGTCCAGATTTTTGCCTCATATTTTTTGTCTATTTTTTATAAAGTTCTGGTTTTCTGGTAAACTATTCATAGGTGTGTACTAGGCTAATGGCCCTGGGGCCTTTACAAGCCTAGCCATAGGATTACCCTGGCATAGTGCCACCTGACCTTAGTTCCCAGTGCCCCTGTCGAGTATGTGTTATCCCTGGGGTGAATTTTCTGTTTCCCATCCACTCATCAAGATTTCTCTTGAAGAGGGTCAGCGGGGTGCTCTGCTTGACATGTATGGGAAGTCTGTTCCATAGCATGGGCAGTCTCTGGGTTATGACCCTGTCCCTTCAGCATGTTCTGTTAATTGTGGTAATGAGGCTGAGGTCTCTGGAGCATGTGGTGTGGAGGGCTTGGGATTTCTTTAGATGTAGCATTTCTAACAGAGCTGGGTCAGACATGGCTTTGTAAGTCAAGCAGAGATTCTCTCTAAGTAGAAGATATGAGACAGAGAATAGTTGGAGTTTTTTTTTAGTCTGTCCATATAGGATGTGTTTAAGGCCTAGGATCCTCCTTGTGAGGTACTTTTGCGGCCTCCCCAGTTATTGCAGGTGTCTAGTGAGGTACATGCCAAATGGGGTATTGTACTCAATGATTGGCCTAATGAGGGAAGAGTAGAGGGAGACAATGACCTCTTTCCTCCTGGATGCAAAACCCTTAGTAATGAGATGTGCCACATAGAAGGACTTTCTGACTACAGTGGCAGTGTGGTGATCAAAAGAGAGGCTGCTGTCAACCTGTGTTCCCACATCTCTTATAACATCTTCTGTGTTCAGTGGACTACCATCAATGTGGTAATTCACGGGAACCGGGTTTTTCCCAAAGGGAATGATGACACATTTTTTGGCATTGAGCTTAAGGCCATGGTTCTGACACCAGTCGTTGGTCACAGTTATGCCATTCTGTAGGATGTCAACATCACTTGAGGAGTTAATAATTGCTCCCAACTTTGCAAGCGTCTGCAAACTTTATCAGACAGAGTCCCTTTGTGTTGGCCTGGACTTCAGAAAAGTAGATACTAAACAGGAGAGGAACCAGGACCGAGCCCTGTGGGACTCCACTTGTGACTAATTGGCACTCTGACTTGGAGTCAGCTACTTTCACACTGTGGGTTCTGTGAGCCAGTCTGCAATCCATCTAGTGATATAGGGGTTGATGCCAAGCTTAGTGAGTTTTTCTATGACTCCTGAGTAGGGAATGGTATCAAAAGCCTTGGCCAGATCAAGCTAGGCTGTATGAACCACCTTGCCCTTCACCCACAGCTCTGGTGACTGACTCAAAGAAGTCAACCAAGTTGAGCAGGCATGATCTACCCTTCACAAAACCAAACTGTGTGGGATTCAGAGTTTGGAGATTCCCTATATCCTTGTTTATTGGGTCCATGATGATGCGTTCCATAGCTTTGCATATCAGACTCGTCAGGCTAACAGGGCAATAGTTCCCAGGGTCTGTAGTCACTCCTCCTTTGTGGAGAGGGATAACTGTAGCAGTGCGCCATTTTGCAGGGACAAAGCCTGAGGTGAAGCTGTGATTGAACAGAGCACACAGGTGAGGTGCCAGTTCACTCTGTAGAACACAACCAGGGATATTGTCAGGTCCCATAGAAGCTGTATTCCTGGCCTTGGACAGTGCTGTTTTAACCTGTGCAGCAGTAATACTGGGTGCCTGGCAACCTACTGGTATTGTGATTGGTCCTTTGGGGGGGAGAGTTGGGTGAAGTTGGCACTGAATCTGTCGGCCAGTATACTGGCAATATCTGTTGGCTTGGTATAGGAGGTACCATTGTGCAGTAGCTCAGAGCAAATCTGGGTATTGCCATGGAGATTCTTTGCATAACTACAGAAGGCCTTATGGCTGTCTTTACTATCTGCTGCAATTCTGTTTTCATACCTAGCTTTAGAGGATATGATGAGGGATCTCCACTTTTTGTTGAGGCAGATAAGGGAGTTTTTCCAGTCTTGGGACTTCATCTTATTCTGCATCAGTTTCCTCCTTCTGTTGTAGAGTTTGTTTATGGCAGGGGACCTCCAGATTGGTTTCCTTTTTTTTGGAAGACAGTGTCTTGGTTCTATTGGGTATGGTGAGATCCATGCATTTGTGTACGTGTTCGTACAGTGCATTGGTGTATGATTCTGCAGTCACGCAACTATTCTCCATTTGCATGGGTGCCGTGAAATTAGCCACCACTGTTTTTAAAATCCCAAAGTTAGCTTTGGAGATGTTTTTTTATGGTGGTTACCTTTGCTGGGGGGTGGGAGGGATGTGGATTTCCAAGGTGATTAGTTTGTGGTCAGATCTAACCAAGGAGGAGCTGACTACTGGTGTAGAGTAATGGTCGCCCATGTTAGCAATGACCAGGTCAAGGATGTTGCTACTACTAGTGGGGGTAAGAACGAGCTGGTCCAGGGCATTGGAATTAATGAACTCCAGGAAACGCTGGGCAAGTGTATTGGTACATGAGTAGTTTACCCAGTTAATGGAGAGGGGTAGTTGAAGTTGCCTAGCAAGGGAGTATTAGGTTGGACCCTAATATTCTCCAGGGTGCTCAGGAATGTGGAGTGCGAGTCTTGGAACATGGTTGGGGGCCTATAGCAGGCTACGACCTGAATCGCTGTCTTACACAATGTTAACTGCACCTGAAGTAACTCTGATGTGTTATGTTGTATTACCAGTCTGGAGGTGTGCGCATCCTTTATGAATATGGAGACACCACTGCCTTTCGAGCTTCGGTCTAAGTTCTGGAGCCAAAAGGTATGGAATGAGTTATAGCCTGGTAGTGCAGGGGTGCTTTCTGCTGTCTTGAACCAGGTCTCTGTTACAGCACAAATGTCAATGTTCTCCATTTTAAGGAGTGCCTCGAGCTAGTACATTTTGAGATTTAGATTGCTAGCATTGAGCAACATGACCCTCAGATTGAATTTGTTTGTAGCTGTTACGGTGGTAATTTGGTCTTTGGAACACAGACTAAAAAAGGCACTATAGGGGTGGCAAGAGCCTTGGCCTGCATCCGGAAGCCCAGGGGTGACAGATGCAGGCCATTTCTGGCAAAGTATCGAGGTCTGTCAATCATGTCATTCCAGGCAGACAGATACTTGATCCCCTCAGAATGACACCAGAAACTTAGACAATTGTTGAAATCAATCATTTTCTGCTTGTACTGTGGTATCATTCTGGGTGATGGTAGGATGCTGCTCAAAGCTAGGATCATTCCCGCCTGGGCTACATAATCCGACAGCTCCTCCATGTCTCTTTTCATGTGGTCCAGGGAGGTACGTCTCAGGTCATTCACACCCACATGTACAATGACAGAGTCATAGTTGTACTTGTTGTTGAGTAACCCGAGTGCATGTGTCGGATCCTGGCACCTGACAGGCAGCTGACTGTTACTTTCTCCTTATTCAACCTAGTGAGTGGGACCTCAGTGTGCCTCACTATCCAGTCACCTATGACTAGTGTGTTGGACATGGTGTTTTGCCTTAGGGCCTTTGGTTGAGTGGCACACTGTTTAGGAGAGTTGTGTGTCTCATGATTAGTGTTGTGTTGTGGTGGTCGAGTGCATTTCTGCCATGGAGGGCTCTGCTGCTTGGGTAGATTTTTATTGAGAGCCTCCATGAAGCTGGGTGAGTGGTTTGTGTTTTTATGGTTAAGCAGTGCTGGTGTGTGTTCCAGAGAGCTATGTGTTCCATGTGGTGTGGTGCAAGTGCTGACCTTCTCCTCTTGACCAGCTATTCTGGTCTTGGCTGGAGAGTGCGTGGCTTCCAATTTGGATATATAAGTACATCTCACGCAAGTCTGAGTGTTGAAGGTAAGAGGAGAGGGTTGTCAGTGTACATGAGGCAGGTGCTACACTGCCTCAGGATGCCCAAGTTCACCAGGTTAATAGGAGAAAGCACAGGGAACTGACCTTTAGACATGCCTGGCGGGGTGGCCATTGATAATAAATACTAGATCTGTTTCCTTGTAGAAAGTTTAGTGCTGGTAGCACTTGTGTGCTATAATAATTGCTACAAGAAATCTGGTAAAGTGCTAGACTAATAAGCTAGTATAAGTGCAGGAGAGGAGAGAACTAGTAGATCTAAGGGAAAAATTGAAGAGCAGGCTCTGGCACCACTCAGAAGCTTTCAAACAGTTCTGGATACAGCCAGTCTGTATCTGGACTAGACTAGTTACAGGAAAGGTGGGAAACAAGAGCAAACATGGGCTTTTAAACCGGAAAGTTGAGAGAGAGATGGAAAAACTGTCCAAATGGCCAATAAACTACAATTTCTGGGCCAGGAATCACTCCTCTTGTGGTAGACAGGCTATCTAGTGCTTACCACTCCCACTGGCTTCCCTTTAACACAGAAAGGCTTGGGGGGGCTCAGAAGCTTACAGTCTTAGACACAGCAAATATGTATCTGGACTAGACTAATTACAGGAAAGGGTGGAAACAAGTGCAAACACAGGCTTTTAAGCCAGAAAGTTGAAAGATATGGAAGAAGCTGCCCAAAAGGCCAATAAACCACAAATCTGGGCCAGAAACCAGATAGACTACCTAGTGCTTACCACTCTCAGTGATAAGCCAGAAGGCTTCCCTCCAACACAGAAAGGCTTGGGGGGGGGCTCAGAAGCTTACAAACAGTCCTGGATACAGCAAATCTGTAATTGGACTAGACTGGAAAGGGAGAAAGGAGAAACAGAAGATAGTTCAAGGTTAAGGACCTAAGTAGCTTGCCCTTCTCAAATGGTCTCTCTGGGTTAGGTAGAATGAGCTTGTGACACTAGACTGGGATAAAGCTAGGATACAGCTTAGAATTTTTATTTTTAGTAAAGTGGAAAAAGAGAAAGATGGAACAGAAGTTAATTTAAGGTTAAGAATTTAAGTGGGTTGGCCTTCACAAATGTTCTCTCTCTTTGTTAGGTAGAATGAACTAATGATACTAGACTGGGAGGAGTGTCCCATATCAAATATACAGTATGGGTGGGCAACTGCAAAGTCACCAAGTATAAGAACAAGACAACAATAGAGAAGGGGGGTGGGAAACTATTACAGCTACTAGCTGTAGCTACTAAATGAAAGTTTTAACAGATAAAGGAGCAAGGAGACTCTAGAGAATGCTTTTAACTGCAAACAAAACAGTTATATGATACCTGACTAGAACTCAGAAACCTAAAAAAATCAAAAATGCACAGAAAAGCATGGATAGAGCACTCACAAACAAAAAATACAATTCTCAGTATGAAAAACCAGTTTGCAGTTAAGTAATTCAGTAAACTTGCAATTAGAGTTGTGTTTTTTCAGCTTTTCCCAGTTAGGGGTCGCCACAGCGGAACTCCGGTCCGCTAATGATTGGTAGTTGAGTTTTACGTGCCGAGTTACCAGCCCTGATGTACAACCTTCAACAAAGGTACGCCCATTCACGCATGTCTCCACTCAGAACACACTTTAGCTGAGAATCGAACCGTACAGCGTTTTACTGCGAGGCGACAACACTACCGGAGCACCACCACCACGGGTATAAACATGCAATTATAGTAATGAAACAGAATCTAGCAATGAAAAATAAAGTTAAAACAGTATAAAACAGTGCATAAATGCAGTGAAACAGTAAAAAAAAGCTTTATAAGAGTGCAAAATGTAGTAGATTAACTGTATAGCACAATTATAAGCAGCAAATAATTTAAGACTGAAGTTGGAAAATAATGACAGACATTTGTGCTTCAGGCTTCATATCCTTCAGAAAATTCATGCAAATGCAAAACATGTTAATCTATCAACATTCCAAGTTTATAAGAGCAATATTTAAAAATTGTCCCTATTTTTCAGCTTTTGTCTGACTTTTATTTATGGCTTTGTTGAGATTTCTTGTTTTAAAAGGTTGAGAGGTATAGTGTGTGTGTGTGTGTGTGTGTGTGTGTGTGTGTGTGTGTGTGTGTGTGTGTGTGTGTGTGTGTGTGTGTACTAATGATGTACAAGAGAAATTCAGACAAATTAATTACAGAAAATATTCTGTTGTACAGTGTGGCATAGTACATCACAGAACAAGCATGCAGATGACTGCTACTGTTATGTATGAACAGCAAAGTATAAAGGCAGCTACAATGAGTGAGACACAACAATATGGTGCAAATGATGATGTGAAAATAGGTGCATAGAAGGCAGCTACTCAGAAATGTTAGGTGAGTCATGGTGCAGGCTGATCATAGTTTGAGAATGGTGTCCCTAACCTCCTACCCTTCCATCTCTCTGCACCTCCCTGCTTCTTACCACCTCAACTTCCTCTGTGCATCACATCTGTCTGCTCCTCCCCATTGGTGACAACCTTGACTAATTTCTCCCACTTCTTATATAAACTCTGAAGTGGCATTCACTGTAACCCTTCTCTCCAGTTTCGCCTACCAGCACTCTTAATTCCATTGGTGAATGAGTCTCCAATCATCAAAAACTGTACCATTAACATAGTTCTCCCTCTCCTGCTTCAATACAAATGCTACATTTTTACCTTTCTCACCTATGACCTTTTTCTTTCCAGCTAAAACCCTGCTCATCTCACTGTTTTGCTGGTTATTACTCTCCATGTGTTACATCTAATCCATATTCAGTCCGGTCTGTTCTTTACTTTATTATTTTTTTTATTTATTTAACATTTGTTTACTGGGAAAGTCCGACTTGGAACAAAGCCAATTTTCAGCAGAGGCCTGAGAAGAAATGTTCCGGATACATATCTTTCTAACATGGCAGGAAACTGGTGTACCTGGAGAAAACTCACATGAATGCAGAGAGGACATGCAAACTCCGCACAGAAGGCACTCCAGCCGAGAATTGAACCGGAGAACCTCATGGTGTGAAGCGACAATGCTATCACTGCACCATCCATCCATGTTCTTCTCTTAAAAGTCTAGTTCACTGCTGTACACTCCTGGATATGTTTCATATTCACATCAGCTCTTTCTTCCTATGTTGCAATTCATTTATATTTAACTTACACTTCAGTTTTATTTATGTGTTTAATGGTAACCATGGGTACAAATAAAGGCAGACAACAACAAATAAAATGGTGGGAAAATAAAACATTAACTAAAGATAAGAGAAAATGTATAATATACACACACATAAATAAGCATAAAATTGGCACTCCACAGTACATACAAAGTCAACACAGCAGCTGTAAAATGCCACATCAGATTGATTCTATAATAATTCAAAAAGATGAGTCTTCAAAAGAAGACTTCAACCAACCAACAGTGGGAGACTTTCTTGTCACCTTTGAAGCATGTTTGGTATGTGTGGGCCTTGGTAGGCAAAAGAAGATGTGTTCAAGCATTGACATGACAACTCCCAATTCCAGGACAGTCAACACCTCTCTAGATGGCTGTCCCCAAGGTCCTTTTTAGTCATGGTCCAAGCTAAGTCATTTAGGTAACAGGCATACCTATATCAAATTACAATCAAACTATTTCATTACATTCACAACTAAGGTGCATCATGTGATGTGGTTAGTTCCATTTCAGTTGAATTAGTTTCAGATAAACATTTTCAAATAATTTTACAGAAGGAGAAGAAAGTGCGTCAAGTAAACAATTTTGCATCACTTTAATATTAAAAATAATGCAGTGCATCAGTATTTGTTTGATATTCCTAGATTCTGTAGTGCAAGTCCTAGAACAGTCAGCCTGATTGAAAAATATGAGACTTACATATTCTAAGTCCGAGATTGCTAGTTCTTAGAATATTCTCTTTTCTCCGATGTATGGTGATCTTGGAGTTGGTATACATAAGTTGGCAGGGTTTGGGGGGCTTTTCCCCTACAATAAAACTATTTTAAGTACAGTGATATTCAATATTCTCTGTTTTCTTGCACTTTTTTCCTTATTTTTTTTCCCCTAATTTTGAGGCTTTCGGTTACAAGTCGCAGAATTATAACAGGAACTCAGTGTTTCACATACTTTAACAAGGCATCAGTATCGTACACACACGACAACTGAAATACAACCAGCATCTCTATAATACTTACATTTGCATTCTGACAGTAGGTGTTTCTTAAGCTTGGTTTGGAAGCACTGCAGTATTTGTTGCTTCCATATATCTACAGAAAGATGGTTCTCACAGGGCTGGGTCTATTGGACAGAAAGTTTTTTCCAAAACATCAGTGTCAAATGCTTGCCTTTTCATGTTGTAGTTATTTATTTCATGTCTGTAAGTACTGACAGCTTTGTGGCTACAGGTGGAGAAAAATGTACTTACTTAAGTTACACAGGAAAGTTGCAAGAAATTGGGTAAGCCCTTCTGGTAATGTCGACTTGATGCTGTTCCAGTCTGAATTAGGATTTGTTATACTGAAATGTTAATTAGTAAGACTTTGCTAAAAAAGGTATTATGGTGGCAACAAAAGCTTTAACTAGTATATAGAAACCCTGGATAGGGGGTGGGTGGGGGAGCATCTCTAGAGAAACAGGAAGTTATATATTCCATCTCATCCCAGGCTTCACACATACTGGATCCCTTCTGAATTACATCAACTATTTGGCTAGCTGCCCTTATCCTGGTATCTAGGCATTATTCTGGGCAATGGCAAGATAATACTGAAGACATGAGTCTTTCCTGCCTTTAACAAATGCATAGTACAGTTAAGTTCCATCTACCTGTATGCATGTCCCTCTGGGTCACTCATTCCCACAAAGGACACCACTAGGTTGTAGCATTATCTGTTTAATGCATCTTAGGATCCCCCTGTGTCATCATGAATCCTAGCAGAAGACAAACAGATTTATATTTATGTTTTTATTGTCTTGTCTGGGGACTGCAGAGTCGTCATGCCTAACTATAGAGCAACCTATGACTAAAACATTACTACAAGGCACAAATCCAGACAGAAGCATAAAATATGTTCACCTGAGCAATCTAGAGGAATAGGTTTTGGTATTTTAGACTTTAAACCCAGCACCTAAGTTTATTAAGGCTACCGCTACACTCACTGCATTAAAACTACAGAAGTTAACTTCTGAATAATCTAAGCTTTATCTTGTTTTATGTAAATAAAACTGGACTTCACATCAACTTCATTGTTTCCTTCATTAGTAAATTAGGCAGGCATAATCCTGGCCTAACATAATCAGTCTGACACAGTGAGTCAACCTGTCATTTCCAAGTAAACATAACTTTCCCCATATAAAGAAAAACAGGGATGTCCTGCAGCTGAAGAAAAATTTGTAGTGCATAGTTATTCGCTGATAGGTGTACCAGACAGATAATAAACAGAGTACACCTGTGTTCATTTACTGTGAGGGTTGTACTAATATGGTGCCATATTCCTATGTTGAAAGAGTAGGCCTGTACTCATTAATGCTGGGTTAGGCTTTTGTATTGAGAGAATATATCTGCTTTCCTTCTACTAGGTAGTGGGTCCGTTTATGAGTAATAGCAACGATGTAGTAGCAGCCAAGAGAATGGTAGCAGACAAAGTCCATTCCAATACCAGAAACACAACCACAACTGAAGTCACTGACCAGGAATGAGGATCTGACATTACCTATGAGATGTACACCAGCCAAGAAGGATGTGATAGTGCCAGGTGGGCTCACATTTTCTTTTGCTCAGCTAATGGGGGAGTCCCTCCAACCTTTCTTGGACATGAAAGGAACTGACTATAAAGACTATGAAAAAACTAAATAAATGTTTACTTGCTCAAACTGTGGTTCCAACAGAAACCCAAAGTCATAACTTTCATGGTTGGACATTGTCTAGATGAACAGTAAGGTCTTAGACATCTGAATTACACAATATGGTAAGTCTGTCGTTGAGCTACAGAGGGTCAAAGCAGTAAAAAATAGACGTTAGACATGTTAGCAACTGCTAAAGTATAAAAGTACTTACTGAATACTGTTAAAAAGTAGGTGTGGCAGGCTGACCCCAACCACTCTGAGAACTTTATTGTATAAACAGAAAGAAACTTTATCATAAAATTGAGAGCAGGGAAACTACATTATCAAATAAAAAACAAATTTGGCCTGTCATGCATTTTGTTTTAAGTGTAGAAAACTGTGGTAAGGCATGTGCTCTATTGTAACAATGATAGCTCTACTATACCTGTAAAAAAACTACATATACTGAACAGTCAGTCAATGGCATAGAACCTATGGAATGCAATAAAATCTCTGCCAGAATAGTTGAACCTGCATTTTGTTACTTTGCTACACATAAATGACATACCTCTTTAACCTCTTAGTGCTAGAAATCTGGACAAAGCCTGACAAAATGGGGGGGGGGCAAAGGCCCCAAACTAGGGAAATTACTTTTATAAACTTAGAAAGTTGCTGGAATAACAGGGTTTGTGTTAACATGCATCTTTTCTGAAGGATTTGAAGTCTGAAACTCAAATGTATGTCATTACTGAGTGACTTCAAGCACCAGATCATCACAGTACTTGACAGAAAATCACAAATTTTATGAGGAACAGAACAAAAATATGAGGCAAAAATCTGGACAGCTGAGAGGTATGCTAACTGAATCAAATTCACTATGGTAGACGATGAAGAAGAGTACAAGGTCGTTGAGACTTTGGTAGAATTATAAAAAACTTATAAAAAACAATATGTCTAAAAAGAAAGCTGCGGTTAATAAAACTGAAGATAAGCTGTTTATTCATGGGGCAAGACACTGTTTCCCATTTCTCACACAAAGCTATAAATGGAGTGTAGAAAGCTATTGCATTCTGTTGTAACCATACATCGCTTAGCATATAATTTGATAACAGGGAAGGGCATCTCTTAAAGAACTATGGGGACAATAGGAAGGAAACAATAATTGGGTGGAAGCCCAATATGGAGCCAGCCCACAAATCTTCCTCTGACTGTCTCTGTAAAGGGGAATGGAGGACTAACAATTAGTATTTGACAGCCTTAAAGGTACACAGATATGGCTATGGATACAAGAAAAGAAAAAAAAACTTTACCTTTTCTATATATTCATCAGTATATACCCAAATAAGAGCCACCAGTCAACTCCGAACATAGCACTAAAGTGAAAGTAAAGGTGTGGCTACAAACTACATGGGATCAAGCTACAAAACAGAAAATAGGCAGGGATACAGACAAGGAATTACTAATATTTATTTTTGGGCAGTCTAAAATAGAAAAAAAAGTGTAAGAGCAGTATATGCTCACCATAAGACAGAGCTTTCTGCATGAGGGAAAAAGGATAGAGTAGAAGCAGACAATATAAGAAAAGTTAACCACAGACAGAAATATAATAAAGTACCTACCTAGTACAATATTGGTTAAGGACTCTGAAGAAAAGCAAAGGGGTACTTTGTACAAAGCTCAAATATAAAAAGAAATGTAGAAAAGGCAATTAAGTAGAGGCACCCAGTGTTTACCTGGAACACTGGCGTGAACTGCACTTTTTATGTTTAGACTGGGGCGCAGAAGTCCCAGTATCTGCACTGATGAAAGAAGATACAAAATTCTCTACTTCACAACAGGCTGATATTGAGGAAACCTCTGATTTGTCAGACCTCCAGGTGGGTTGGCAAAATTTCAAAACAGCCCAGTGGGAGACTTTTGAGAATATCACATAGTCAGGTGTCTGGGAGGCACTTAGACATGGGCAGAATTATGGCAAAAATGTTGGTGAGACTTTACTGGCCAGGAAGAATGAAATACATCAAACATTTCTGTACCAGTTGCCTAAGCACCAAAAACTACTTTGGATCTGGGATTTAGGCGTCATTTAATCCCGTGTTTTTATATAAGTTCCATTTGGAACAAATTGCTTTGGACATACATCACTGCACCACTGGTCTTTTGCCAGCAGTGGACGTCAATATATTTTTCTTATCCTGGACAATGCTACCAAATACCTTGAAGCCATATCTTTACATAAAGCTAAAAGAAAAAGCATAGCAAAGAATCAGTTTTACTATTTTCCGGGGTACAAACCAAATAACCCCAACTACTTCCAAGACAATGTATCAGCTAGGTCAGTGTTTTAAAGATAAGCAACTTCAGACATCACTGTATCATCCCCAGATAGGCAGTCCAAAAGAGCATTTCAATGGCCTATTAAAGGCCATGCAACAAAAGGTCACTGAGGAAAATGGTAAAACTGTGTCCAGTTTACTACTTACTATTAGGAACGTTTCACAAGCATCAAAAGGATTCAGTCTATTTGAGTTTCTCAGTGGCAGACACCCTCAATAGCTAATAGGCATTGTCAAGGAAATGGGAAAGAAACAAAAAACAAGTGTTCAAAAGTGTCCTGGAACACCATACTAGCCTACCAGATAGGTTAACAATAAAGGTTAAAGCTAATAATGCCCATAGTAAGAGAATGTACAGAAAGGGCACAGGCTATCCAACAAGGTATACATAGCAGAAATGCAAAAACTAGAGAATTAATGGATGAGGAAAAGGTGCTAATTTACCTCCTTTTGCAGAAAAAGATTTTTTTGGGGGGAAAAATTGTAGGAGCCATCTGAAGTAGCAGCAAAAAATAAAATGAATTATGGAATCAGACAAGTTGGCAAGAGAAGTTCAGAAGAAATATACCATGTTAATGTTTGAAACCCTCAGAAGGACGCTGAGCAGCTGTAAATAAGGACCTTGACAAGTAGAGAAGGCTAACCTTTTTCTCTGTACATATGTTCTGTGGGTCTACTTTGTTTCATTGAATCTCATTTCACTGAATTTCATTTCACCCCGACCACCTCGCTGAAAACTCATTTCACTGAATCTGATTTCACTGAACTACAGTTAGTATATACGGCACTGTGTAGAGTACTGTAAGGCAAGTAAAAGGTATATGCCCTTTTCCCCACTGCAGTGCAATCCTGCAGTTAGTATATATAGTTAGGGGGTGTGCGGGTACAGCCCCCCACATTGGTGGGTGTGGGGGGCATAGTCCCTCAGCTTGAGTAGATATCGTCTTCTGGAGAGAGTTATTCATTGGTGTTGCAACTATGCATGTCTATTGTTTAAAATGTATTGAAGTTTTTGGTACAATAGAAAACAAACAAGGTAGGGGCTAAACCCCCCACATCCCCCCGTGTGGGGGGCTGTGCCCTCCCCACACACCCTAACTATATATACTAACTCCAGGATCGGACTACAGTGGGGAAAAGGGCATATACATTTTACTTGCCTTACAGTACTCTATAAACAGTGCCATATATACTAAATGCAGTTCAGTGAAATGAGATTCAACGAAACAAAGTAGACCCATGTTTTGTACATAGTATAATGTTGTTTCTATACATGTTCTATTAGCTCAGTATATTTATACTTCCTCTTTTTTCCAAGGAGTTTCAGAACACTCAACAGTTGTAAAGGTTCTTAAGGTCGTCAGCTATGAAGTCAAGTTCAAGTGATTCTGACTTCAGTCACATGAGAAGGAAGAAAAGGCTGTTTTCTACAATGTTCATTGTAGCAAGTACATCTTAAAAGTGACCTGATTTCTAATCAGTTTCATTCAGAAAAGTATTTTTAATTATGGTTTTTCATTATACTTAGAATAAATTTAATGGCCGTAGTGGTGCAGCAGTTAGTGTTGTCGCCTTACAGCAAGAGGTTCTTCCGTTTGATTCTCAGCTGGAGCGCCTTCTGTGTGGAGTCTGCATGTCCTCCCCGCGATCGAGTGACGTTAAAGACATGCAGGTAGGTGCGTTCATGAATGGGTGCGCCTTCTTTGAAGGTTGGGCATCAGGCTGGCAACTTGGCACCGCAAAAATCCACTGCCAATCATTAGCGGACCGGAGTTCCGCTGTGGCGACCCCTAACCGGGAAAAGCTGAAAGACATAATAGTACTCTATTCAAATAATAAACTTTTCATTTGTGATTCATATAATTTTCACTTCTCTTAATTATTTTGATTACCTGTAGACCAAATGATGTGGTCTTAAGTAGTAAGACCACATATGTAATATTCAGACTTTATTTTTCCTCTCTAAAGGTATAGAGATATTCCTTACAGTCACTTTTTCTTTTTACAAATTTTCGTAACACAGCTGGCTTCTGAAATGAGAATGAAGGCTTAATTAGCTAAGAGACACTGCCTACCAAATTCCTCTGCAACCTAGTATTCCTTGTACCAGGTGGGTAGATTAATTTGTAGCGCACCTCTCAAGTGTATCTCATTACAAGGAATGTTCCTCATTTTTGTGTTTTAAAATTCGATCTTAATCTCAGTCCCACACTGAACAGGTCTGTAATATGTATTCAGTATTACTAATTTTAATTGACAAGCATGCATAATAATACTGAATCATATTAATTCATTAAAGGAACTTTTTTGTAACTATAAAGTAGCACATTTACCAAGCCTGTAAGCTTCCAGGTTGATGTTGCAAGTAATATATTAGTAGATGTTCCACATTTTGTCTATTTGTTCCATATTACGAGAAACAGTGATCCACATTTAATATTTCCTTTCCATCCTTAAAAATGATACTCTTACTTCCAAATACTAAAAAAGCATGACATGGCAGTCCCCCCTACCACCACATTTAGCATTTCTAACCTGGTCACCTCCCTCAGTGAACATCATGTTGAGGATGAATGACTTATAATACTTTCTTTAGGAATTTGCCTCCCTTGCTCTTGCATCACTTTACCTACAACACCTGAACATATTTTGTTAAGGAAAACACATGCAGCAAATTACTCATAGTTCTTTTTTTACTTCACACCTACTGAGGTCATAAAGCTATTCATGCTCAAAATTCACAACTCTTTGACTTTGCACTGTCATATAAAACATATGTAGGAATCAGATACATAAATCACTGCAAAAAAGTCAATAACATTTTTTACTGAGGATTTCCAAATATGACAACATTTCTCACTACTCCAGTCTAAGTGAACTGGACTTGCTAAAGTCATAAATTAATAACATTAAGAATTTACCTTATATGCCTTTAGTCATGAACAAAACTTCAGCATGTGCAAACAGAAATTTTATTTTTACAGCGCTGGGAATTAATCTTCATAATTCTTGATGAAGCATTCTCACTTTACATACAAAAACTGCAATTTTATACATTTTCTTATCAAACTGCTCATGCAATTTCATGACGTTATAATGACTGTGTCCTACAGAAAACTTTGCAAATGTCCTCATCCCTCATGGTTTTCACCTCAGACTTTACATGAACACCTTCCTATACATGATTCACCTGATTCCACGGGGTCTTGTATCTGACCTTGGATGTTTCAAACCTACCCTAGCAACAACACACTCCTAGCCTGGAGGAGTCAGGCTTACAAATTCCTTTTTGTAATAACTACATGCCTCACTTCATTTATTCTCTCTTATTACATACTAAAAGAATGCAGTTTAAAATGAACAGTAATACTGTGGCTTATGAAGTTGTATTTTTCCCAGCCCTGCATACAAATTGCATTTGCTTTTTAACAATCATATTATAGCATCATTAATAAACTGAAATTAATAAACATTTTAATAAGCTGGTCTTGTCCCATATCAGTTTTCTCCCTCGGACACTATCAGTGTCATACCATACATATAATTATATATATTTTTTTAATTTGATAAAATACGCCTCAGCGTCATAGTAGTCATCATAATTTTCTGTCAAAATAGAGCTGTCATTGATTTGTGCATGCAGTGGCATTTCATGTGCAGGTGAGGTTAAACATTTTCTAATCACAGCCTTTAGAACAGAAAATGCTAAAACGATTACAAACATAATAAAAAGTACAATGACAATACCCTGGATTATGCTACTTTCCAGGTTACCAAAAATACTGCCCAACCAAGTGTCCAATTTTTGAATGTGCTGTCCAACTCTTTGGCCCTTTGTTCCATGAAGTTTGACAGTTTTTTTTTCTGTTCATTATGATAGTCACTAATATATGAACATCAACGACTCCTTATGAGGGCACGACCCCCCTTTTGCAGTAAGCATTATATCAAGTGCCATTCGATTCTGTAACACCACAGTTCGCATTTTAGTCATTTTTCGATATGCCATCCTGATGTGATGTGAAGTTTTGTTGGCCACCTCCTGTAGAATTTGAGCAAGCATAGTGATTTCAAGCATTGTCCTTTGCAACTCATACCCAGGATTAAAGACTGAAAATACTTGCTCTGCCCAGAGGATTGTTCACTTATTTTTCAGTCTACTTTCTGGTGGGTTTTTGAAATGCTGAATAGCAGGAGTAATATAGCCTACAAAGCAACATTCAGACCAGTCTGTAGGCAACCAGGAGTAGGCATGATTACCACAGATGTAGTAACGGTCACTTATCATGCTCATGCCACTCCCCCAGTCATAGCTTTTTAAGTGCAAAGAGTTTAACAAACTTTCATGTCTGGTGTCATTACATTTGCTTTTCCCTACTGGCATAGTCCCATTTCTGGCATAACATGTGTCTCCATGTTGTGTGGTTGCAAGTTGGAGAGACACAACTTTTGAAAAATCAGTTATATTACACCAGGTTAAGCTAATGTCATTAAGGTCCTTTTTAAATGACACCTATGATGCAGGGATGGGAATCATGGGAATCCCTGGCTTGGAATGATGAGGTATATGCAAACATATCCAGCAAGAAATGTTTTCCTCTCGACCAGTTTATAGAAGGAACAGCAGCAGAAACAAAGCAAAAGTACCTGTTGTCACTGGATTCATCATGGACTGCTACTGAAGTTGACCTTCTCACTGGGCAGATGATTTATCTTTCACATTTGGATCTCCCTCTGTTGGCTGCGATGATTTGTTATTCACTTTTTCTGACATCCTGCTAAATACTGAGGCAAGAAAAAACAAAATATTCCCAACGGGTACTTAGCCAACTTTGATTCGGTCTGAAACTCTGACTTCAGAAACTTTCAGAACGCCAACCTGCACTCGCAAAATTGCTTCTGCATCGGACCATGCGGCAAAAAGACTGAGGATATGACGTCGGTCATGCGCATTAGTACCCTGACGTACTGACGTCAGTCTAATGCGCCCTGACCGACGTCAGCCATATACTTTGGTATTCGGGCCGACTGGACAGCGGACTACCCAATAGTTAGGACTGCAGCAATGTGGAATGAAGAACATCTAGGGAAACTACTTTTATAAACTTAGAAAGTTGCTGGAATAACAGGGTTTGTGTTAACATGCATCTTTTCTGAAGGATTTGAAGTCTGAAACTCAAATGTATGTCATTACTGAGTGACTTCAAGCACCAGATCATCACAGTACTTGACAGAAAATCACAAATTTTATGAGGAACAGAACAAAAATATGAGGCAAAAATCTGGACAGCTGAGAGGTATGCTAACTGAATCAAATTCACTATGGTAGACGATGAAGAAGAGTACGAGGTCGTTGAGACTTTGGTAGAATTATAAAAAACTTATAAAAAACAATATGTCTAAAAAGAAAGCTGCGGTTAATAAAACTGAAGATAAGCTGTTTATTCATGGGGCAAGACACTGTTTCCCATTTCTCACACAAAGCTATAAATGGAGTGTAGAAAGCTATTGCATTCTGTTGTAACCATACATCGCTTAGCATATAATTTGATAACAGGGAAGGGCATCTCTTAAAGAACTATGGGGACAATAGGAAGGAAACAATAATTGGGTGGAAGCCCAATATGGAGCCAGCCCACAAATCTTCCTCTGACTGTCTCTGTAAAGGGGAATGGAGGACTAACAATTAGTATTTGACAGCCTTAAAGGTACACAGATATGGCTATGGATACAAGAAAAGAAAAAAAAAACTTTACCTTTTCTATATATTCATCAGTATATACCCAAATAAGAGCCACCAGTCAACTCCGAACATAGCACTAAAGTGAAAGTAAAGGTGTGGCTACAAACTACATGGGATCAAGCTACAAAACAGAAAATAGGCAGGGATACAGACAAGGAATTACTAATATTTATTTTTGGCAGTCTAAAATAGAAAAAAAAGTGTAAGAGCAGTATATGCTCACCATAAGACAGAGCTTTCTGCATGAGGGAAAAAGGATAGAGTAGAAGCAGACAATATAAGAAAAGTTAACCACAGACAGAAATATAATAAACTACCTACCTAGTACAATATTGGTTAAGGACTCTGAAGAAAAGCAAAGGGGTACTTTGTACAAAGCTCAAATATAAAAAGAAATGTAGAAAAGGCAATTAAGTAGAGGCACCCAGTGTTTACCTGGAACACTGGCGTGAACTGCACTTTTTATGTTTAGACTGGGGCGCAGAAGTCCCAGTATCTGCACTGATGAAAGAAGATACAAAATTCTCTACTTCACAACAGGCTGATATTGAGGAAACCTCTGATTTGTCAGACCTCCAGGTGGGTTGGCAAAATTTCAAAACAGCCCAGTGGGAGACTTTTGAGAATAGCACATAGTCAGGTGTCTGGGAGGCACTTAGACATGGGCAGAATTATGGCAAAAATGTTGGTGAGACTTTACTGGCCAGGAAGAATGAAATACATCAAACATTTCTGTACCAGTTGCCCTAAGCACCAAAAACTACTTTGGATCTGGGATTTAGACGTCATTTAATCCCCGTGTTTTTTATATAAGTTCCATTTGGAACAAATTGCTTTGGACATACATCACTGCACCACTGGTCTTTTGCCAGCAGTGGACGTCAATATATTTTTCTTATCCTGGACAATGCTACCAAATACCTTGAAGCCATATCTTTACATAAAGCTAAAAGAAAAAGCATAGCAAAGAATCAGTTTTACTATTTTCCGGGGTACAAACCAAATAACCCCAACTACTTCCAAGACAATGTATCAGCTAGGTCAGTGTTTTAAAGATAAGCAACTTCAGACATCACTGTATCACCCCCAGATAGGCAGTCCAAAAGAGCATTTCAATGGCCTATTAAAGGCCATGCAACAAAAGGTCACTGAGGAAAATGGTAAAACTGTGTCCAGTTTACTACTTACTATTAGAACGTTTCACAAGCATCAAAAGGATTCAGTCTATTTGAGTTTCTCAGTGGCAGACACCCTCAATAGCTAATAGGCATTGTCAAGGAAATGGGAAAGAAACAAAAAACAAGTGTTCAAAAGTGTCCTGGAACACCATACTAGCCTACCAGATAGGTTAACAATAAAGGTTAAAGCTAATAATGCCCATAGTAAGAGAATGTACAGAAAGGGCACAGGCTATCCAACAAGGTATACATAGCAGAAATGCAAAAACTAGAGAATTAATGGATGAGGAAAAGGTGCTAATTTACCTCCTTTTGCAGAAAAAGATTTTTTTGGGGGGAAAAATTGTAGGAGCCATCTGAAGTAGCAGCAAAAAATAAAATGAATTATGGAATCAGACAAGTTGGGAAGAGAAGTTCAGAAGAAATATACCATGTTAATGTTTGAAACCCTCAGAAGGACGCTGAGCAGCTGTAAATAAGGACCTTGACAAGTAGAGAAGGCTAACCTTTTTCTCTGTACATATGTTCTGTGGGTCTACTTTGTTTCATTGAATCTCATTTCACTGAATTTCATTTCACCCCGACCACCTCGCTGAAAACTCATTTCACTGAACCTGATTTCACTGAACTACAGTTAGTATATACGGCACTGTGTAGAGTACTGTAAGGCAAGTAAAAGGTATATGCCCTTTTCCCCACTGCAGTGCAATCCTGCAGTTAGTATATATAGTTAGGGGGTGTGCGGGTACAGCCCCCCACATTGGTGGGTGTGGGGGGCATAGTCCCTCAGCTTGAGTAGATATCGTCTTCTGGAGAGAGTTATTCATTGGTGTTGCAACTATGCATGTCTATTGTTTAAAATGTATTGAAGTTTTTGGTACAATAGAAAACAAACAAGGTAGGGGCTAAAACCCCCACATCCCACCGTGTGGGGGGCTGTGCCCTCCCCACACACCCTAACTATATATACTAACTCCAGGATCGGACTACAGTGGGGAAAAGGGCATATACATTTTACTTGCCTTACAGTACTCTATAAACAGTGCCATATATACTAAATGCAGTTCAGTGAAATGAGATTCAACGAAACAAAGTAGACCCATGTTTTGTACATAGTATAATGTTGTTTCTATACATGTTCTATTAGCTCAGTATATTTATACTTCCTCTTTTTTCCAAGGAGTTTCAGAACACTCAACAGTTGTAAAGGTTCTTAAGGTCGTCAGCTATGAAGTCAAGTTCAAGTGATTCTGACTTCAGTCACATGAGAAGGAAGAAAAGGCTGTTTTCTACAATGTTCATTGTAGCAAGTACATCTTAAACGTGACCTGATTTCTAATCAGTTTCATTCAGAAAAGTATTTTTAATTATGGTTTTTCATTATACTTAGAATAAATTTAATGGCCGTAGTGGTGCAGCAGTTAGTGTTGTCGCCTCACAGCAAGAGGTTCTTCCGTTTGATTCTCAGCTGGAGCGCCTTCTGTGTGGAGTCTGCATGTCCTCCCCGCGATCGAGTGACATTAAAGACATGCAGGTAGGTGCGTTCATGAATGGGTGCGCCTTCTTTGAAGGTTGGGCATCAGGCTGGCAACTTGGCACCGCAAAAATCCACTGCCAATCATTAGCGGACCGGAGTTCCGCTGTGGCGACCCCTAACCGGGAAAAGCTGAAAGACATAATAGTACTCTATTCAAATAATAAACTTTTCATTTGTGATTCATATAATTTTCACTTCTCTTAATTATTTTGATTACCTGTAGATCAAATGATGTGGTCTTAAGTAGTAAGACCACATATGTAATATTCAGACTTTATTTTTCCTCTCTAAAGGTATAGAGATATTCCTTACAGTCACTTTTTCTTTTTACAAATTTTCGTAACACAGCTGGCTTCTGAAATGAGAATGAAGGCTTAATTAGCTAAGAGACACTGCCTACCAAATTCCTCTGCAACCTAGTATTCCTTGTACCAGGTGGGTAGATTAATTTGTAGCGCACCTCTCAAGTGTATCTCATTACAAGGAATGTTCCTCATTTTTGTGTTTTAAAAATTCGATCTTAATCTCAGTCCCACACTGAACAGGTCTGTAATATGTATTCAGTATTACTAATTTTAATTGACAAGCATGCATAATAATACTGAATCATATTAATTCATTAAAGGAACTTTTTTGTAACTATAAAGTAGCACATTTACCAAGCCTGTAAGCTTCCAGGTTGATGTTGCAAGTAATATATTAGTAGATGTTCCACATTTTGTCTATTTGTTCCATATTACGAGAAACAGTGATCCACATTTAATATTTCCTTTCCATCCTTAAAAATGATACTCTTACTTCCACATACTAAAAAAGCATGACATGGCAGTCCCCCCTACCACCACATTTAGCATTTCTAACCTGGTCACCTCCCTCAGTGAACATCATGTTGAGGATGAATGACTTATAATACTTTCTTTAGGAATTTGCCTCCCTTGCTCTTGCATCACTTTACCTACAACACCTGAACATATTTTGTTAAGGAAAAACACATGCAGCAAATTACTCATAGTTCTTTTTTTACTTCACACCTACTGAGGTCATAAAGCTATTCATGCTCAAAATTCACAACTCTTTGATTTTGCACTGTCATATAAAACATACGTAGGAATCAGATACATAAATCACTGCAAAAAAGTCAATAACATTTTTTACTGAGGATTTCCAAATATGACAACATTTCTCACTACTCCAGTCTAAGTGAACTGGACTTGCTAAAGTCATAAATAAATAACATTAAGAATTTACCTTATATGCCTTTAGTCATGAACAAAACTTCAGCATGTGCAAACAGAAATTTTATTTTTACAGCGCTGGGAATTAATCTTCATAATTCTTGATGAAGCATTCTCACTTTACATACAAAAACTGCAATTTTATACATTTTCTTATCAAACTGCTCATGCAATTTCATGACGTTATAATGACTGTGTCCTACAGAAAACTTTGCAAATGTCCTCATCCCTCATGATTTTCGCCACAGACTTTACATGAACACCTTCCTATACATGATTCACCTGATTCCACGGGGTCTTGTATCTGACCTTGGATGTTTCAAACCTACCCTAGCAACAACACACTCCTAGCCTGGAGGAGTCAGGCTTACAAATTCCTTTTTGTAATAACTACATGCCTCACTTCATTTATTCTCTCTTATTACATACTAAAAGAATGCAGTTTAAAATGAACAGTAATACTGTGGCTTATGAAGTTGTATTTTTCCCAGCCCTGCATACAAATTGCATTTGCTTTTTAACAATCATATTATAGCATCATTAATAAACTGAAATTAATAAACATTTTAATAAGCTGGTCTTGTCCCATATCAGTTTTCTCCCTCGGACACTATCAGTGTCATACCATACATATAATTATATATATTTTTTTAATTTGATAAAATATGCCTCAGCGTCATAGTAGTCATCATCATTTTCTGTCAAAATAGAGCTGTCATTGATTTGTGCATGCAGTGGCATTTCATGTGCAGGTGAGGTTAAACATTTTGTAATCACAGCCTTTAGAACAGAAAATGCTAAAACGATTACAAACATAATAAAAAGTACAATGACAATACCCTGGATTATGCTACTTTCCAGGTTACCAAAAATACTGCCCAACCAAGTGTCCAATTTTTGAATGTGCTGTCCAACTCTTTGGCCCTTTGTTCCATGAAGTTTGACAGTTTTTTTTTTCTGTTCATTATGATAGTCACTAATATATGAACATCAACGACTCCTTATGAGGGCACGACCCCCCTTTTGCAGTAAGCATTATATCAAGTGCCATTCGATTCTGTAACACCACAGTTCGCATTTTAGTCATTTTTCGATATGCCATCCTGATGTGATGTTAAGTTTTGTTGGCCACCTCCTGTAGAATTTGAGCAAGCATAGTGATTTCAAGCATTGTCCTTTGCAACTCATACCCAGGATTAAAGACTGAAAATACTTGCTCTGCCCAGAGGATTGTTCACTTATTTTTCAGTCTACTTTCTGGTGGGTTTTTGAAATGTTGAATAGCAGGAGTAATATAGTCTACAAAGCAACATTCAGACCAGTCTGTAGGCAACCAGGAGTAGGCATGATTACCACAGATGTAGTAACGGTCACTTATCATGCTCATGCCACTCCCCCAGTCATAGCTTTTTAAGTGCAAAGAGTTTAACAAACTTTCATGTCTGGTGTCATTACATTTGCTTTTCCCTACTGGCATAGTCCCATTTCTGGCATAACATGTGTCTCCATGTTGTGTGGTTGCAAGTTGGAGAGACACAACTTTTGAAAAATCAGTTATATTACACCAGGTTAAGCTAATGTCATTAAGGTCCTTTTTAAATGACACCTATGATGCAGGGATGGGAATCATGGGAATCCCTGGCTTGGAATGATGAGGTATATGCAAACATATCCAGCAAGAAATGTTTTTCCTCTCGACCAGTTTATAGAAGGGAACAGCAGCAGAAACAAAGCAAAAGTACCTGTTGTCACTGGATTCATCATGGACTGCTACTGAAGTTGACCTTCTCACTGGGCAGATGATTTATCTTTCACATTTTGATCTCCCTCTGTTGGCTGCGATGATTTGTCTGGGGTCCACACACGGCAGATCTTCCTGCAATGAGATGAATGGATCCACGTTGGTAGTCCTGCACAGCGAACTGCAGTCATTAGCAGGACCTGAAAAGGCCCTTTCCACCTCGGACTGAGGCAGTTTTTCCTCTGGAAATTTTTTTTTATGTAGACCCAATCAGCAGGTTGTAGTTGATGACAGGGTTGGTCAGGAGGCTTTGGTAATGCTGCTTTTACTGTTTGAGGATATTGCTGCAAAATTTTGAGGAGTCTGCTACAATAACAAATCAGAGCATCATCTGACAAAGTTAAATCAGCATTTTCCACTGGAGGGGTAGCTGGAAGGGCCATGGGTCTTTTCATTAATATCTCATATGGACTCAATTTTCTGGTGGCATTTAGTGAGACCCTCATACTCATTAATGCTATGGGAAGGGCTTCAGGCCACTTTATGTGGGTTTCAGTACAAATCTTCAAATTTTTTTTTTAAGGGTCCTTTTTACCCTTTCCAGTAATCCAGATGACTGGGGATGGTTGGGACAGTGAAAACTTGACTTAGTATTAAAAGCTTTACATAACTCTTTAAACAGATTATTATTAAAATGTGTTTCCTGGTCACTGTTAACAATGCTGGGTATACCGAATTTCAGTATATAATCAGATAACAATTTTTTAATAATTGTGACTGCATCAGTTTTGCGACATGGGTAAGCTTTCACACATGCTGAGAACATACATACTACCACCAAAATAAATTGCAAACTATTAGTCATAGGCATCTGGATGAAATCCAGCTGTATATTAACAAAAGGTCCCAAGGGTGGAGGTAAACATGCAGATTTGCAGTTGGCATGTTTGCTTATGTTATATTCCAAACAAATACTACAATTGTGTACATACTGAAGTATCAAAGAGGAGACATGAGGGGCATACCAACTTTGGGTAATTTGTGCTGTCTTACCTATATGGGCCAGTAGATGATATGCCCTTACTAGGTAAGGTAGCAAAGAGGCAGACGTCACCAGTCGGACATCCGGATGTTGCCATATGCCATCAGAGGATTTTCTACATCCATTCTTGAGCCACCTCAGAACTTCTCCCTGTGATGCCACAGCTTGAAAGGCTGACAACTTTTCAAAATCAACCATCATTACTGTTGTAGTTAGTTGCTGTCGACATACAAAGATGTTTACAACAATTTACTGCTGCTTGTTTAGCAGCTTGGTCTGCTACGTTGTTACCTTTTGTAACAACGTTTAACCCCTTTGAATGTGCACAACATTTGATTACAGACAGGTTTTTAGGTAACAAAAGTGCATCTAACAATAATTTTATGTACTCTGAATTTTTAATTTGATTTCCTGAAGAGGTTAAAACCCCTCTCTCTCTCTCTCTCCAAAGTTGCCCAAAGTCATGTACCACCCCAAAAGCATAACGGCTGTCTGTAAAAATATTGGCCAACTTTTGTCTTTGGCTAACTCACTGGCTTTTTGCAAAGCCACTAGCTCAGCTATTTGAGCAGAGTGAACACCCTCTAATCTTTGTTGCAACAATATTGTTTCCTTGGTGCAGACTGCTATTCCCAAGATCAACTTTCCTGTTTGATCTCTTCCACAGGAACCATCCACAAACAGATGCATGTCAGCATTGGGTATAGGAGTGTCCTTTAAGTCCTCCCTAGGAGAAAGCAAATAGTTAGTTACACACACACACACACACACACACACACACACACACACACACACGCACACAATCATGCTCTTTACCATCCTCAGCAGTAGGCAACAGAGATGCAGGATTTAGAACAGGATAGCGGATCAGAGAAATAGATGGATCGGAAAGAAATGTAAGTTCATATCTAGTTAGGCATGCAGTCAAGAAGGGATGAGTTTCATTTTATGTAATAAAGATGATTCGGAGTGAGGGATAACTATTGTAAGATCCTACTCTTGAGATATTAAATGACCAAGATAACGTACCTGAGGGATAACTACAGCTGTAATTTTTTGTTTGTTTGTTTGTTTTTTGTGTCCTTTTCCTGCAAGGATAGTCAGAAGATGCAAGGTATCCTGTTAACATTGCTGAAAGGAATGTGGTGCTATCAGTAAATCATTTACATATTGTACTAACACAGACCCACCTGGAAATGTCACATTCTCCAAATCTTTTGTAGAATTTAAGAAACTAATGAAGAAGAGTCAGTATATCCTTGTGGCAACAGTGTCCAGGTATATCACTGTCCCTGATAAGTAAAAGCAAACAGAAACTGACTGTCAGTGTGAATAGGTATAGAAAAGAATGCTGAACATAAATCTATCACAGAAAAGTAACTAGCTGTAGGTGGTATGCAACTCAGTATTGTTGCTGCATTTGGAACAGGAAAAGTAAGTAGTACTGCATTACTTACAGCCCTTAAGTCTTGTACAAATCTAGAAGTATCCTTTCCTGGCTTTTTCACTGGAAAAATAGGAGCATTACAAGGGATTTTAACTGGTAATATTAATTCTTGCTGTATTAGAGACTGAATTACAGGTTTGATTCCCTGCTCTGCTTCTGGCTTTAGTGGATATTGTGGAACTCTGGGGAGTGGTTTTGATGGATTTAATTTTATTTTTACTGGTTTTGTAGATTTTAATATGCTGAATTCATTAGCATGTTTAACCCATAAATTAGCATGTACCTGCTACTGCAGTTTTTAGTTGTCTGTATGCCTTCCAAAAGGCTCCTCCCAGCTTTTGCTAAGAATTGTAACACTTCCCCCACTGATTCTGCTGGAACATCTAGATACACCCCCTCTGGTGTACAGCAAACGGTACCACCCAGCTCACACAGAAGATTCACTGGCGCAGTTGTACTCAAAGAAAAGAATGCCTTTCTTGTCAATCAGACCTAAAGAAATGGGTATAGGTTTTAAAACAGGATATGTAACAGTAGCATTTGTTACACCAACTGCATTTACTTTGTTCCTATACTGGTATTTAACTGTCTGAAGTAACTTTTAATACAGACCTAGTGTTTTTAGTTCCACCAATAATAGAATTGGCTTTGCATTTATTTCTACTTTAACATAGGGTCCTTTTTGATTCAGTGGCAGCAAAGGGATTAAGATTTATTTTTGTTTTATTACCCTGCCATAGTCAGTACGGTGATTTGCAGCACTTAATAAGGACTTTAAGTCTTTTTTTCTGCCAGTCTATAAACACTTGCTTTATTTTATTTTGTACAGGGCTTGCAAACCCGGCACAAAGGCAGCTGTAATAGCTGGTTTAGCTTGTTCATTTGGATCTGGCATTTCTAAATGTTTAGCAAACACTGCTTTAAGATGACTTAAATAATCTGCAGGGGCTTTCTCTTTATTTTGCCTACATGCCTGACACACTTTTGTAATTTACCAGTGCTATCCTTTTATTTATTAGTGCATTTCCTGTGGGAATAAAATTTATTTTAGCCTTTTCAAGTAACTGTGTTCTTATTTTATTGGAGTAACTTTCCGAAGCATCTGGTTTAAATCTGTCAAAGAAGGGTTGTAATGTTTTTTTTTTTCTCGATTCCTCCTTAAACCTTTATGGGTTTTTTTTCTTCTTTCAGTTAGAAAACATTTAGACATAGTATGCAAATCAGCATTACCCCCCATTTTTTTACAGGTGCCAAAAAAATCTTCTGCAGAGGCTGTAGCCTCTTGTCCTACCCTATCATGTGAGCGCTTGTGATGAGCCACAGGAGTGTTACACACTAGTGCTCCTGTTGGAAAGGTCATGTGAGCGCTTGTGATGAGCCACAAGAGTGTCACACACTAGTGCTCCTGTTGGAAAGGTCATGTGAGCGCTTGTGATGAGCCACAGGAGTGTCACACACTAGTGCTCCTGTTGGAAAGGTCATGTGAGTGCTTGTGATGAGCCACAGGAGTGTCACACACTAGTGCTCCTGTTGGAAAGGTCATGTGAGCGCTTGTGATGAGCCACAAGAGTGTCACACACTAGTGCTCCTGTTGGAAAGGTCATGTGAGCGCTTGTGATGAGCCACAGGAGTGTCACACACTAGTGCTCCTGTTGGAAAGGTCATGTGAGTGCTTGTGATGAGCCACAGGAGTGTCACACACTAGTGCTCCTGTTGGAAAGGTAGAAGCTTGTTGAGAATGACAGGAAGAAGGAAGGAAAAAACTTTTTAACTGCAGATGCTGTTCTAAAGATGAGCGCTAACAGCAGAACTAGGTTGAGATGTAACAGCACCATGCTGACCTTGTGTTAATGCAGAGGTCTGAGAAACAGCAGATTCTTGTACAGGAGCCACCCGTACCGGTACATATGGGGGCGGGGTGCAGTAGCTACTGGAGGATTATTATCCTCTTTAGACGTTTCTGCTTTTTGGCCATTTTCAGTTTGTTCCAAACCTGCTAAGACAGGATAAAGGGATCCCTTTTTACTGTCTGTACTGCCTTTTCAACCTCTCTTACTTGTTGAAACAATTTCTTATTGACATCCTGCCACCCTCTTAATGCTGACTCCTTTTCCCTTTTACGTGCTTTACTGTACCAAGAATAAAATGCTGTCATTTGTTCCCCACTTACTTTGCTTTGCTTTTTTTTTCCAAAAAGCCTTTCAATGTCAGCAATTTAGTCTTATCATAAGTTCCATTTAATAGAAATAGCCCACCAGCACAATTTTTAGTAAGCTGAAACCAGTCATACAGATATTTACAACTTTCCTTCCCACAATTAAAATACATAAAATATGCAGGTGTTCCCTTTTCAGGGATTTGATCTTCTTGCTTATCTTTGCTCCCATTTTTCTTGTTTTATAAATCAGTAATAAAAATGTTAGGCTTACCTTACAACTGTTGGATTCTGGCAATTCCGAAGACAGAAAATAACTGTAGTAACACACCATACAAGGAGAGAAGGGTAGGACGTCTGTCACCATGCAGCAACAGAGGAGAGGTTTCGATCAGCCTTTTCCCACAGCACCCCCTTGCTTTCGTCCCTGCGCGAGCTCAAACGTTACATCTCCAGCACTGCAGTTGGGATAATGGGGCGGATAGGTACTGTGTCCAGAACTGACCACTCTTTCAGACCCTCTGAGGGTACTTTCACACAATCATGCTTTTGGGCTAATGTATTTATTTTAACAACCCATACCTCTACATCCTATCATGTGGTAGGCTCATGAATTTGTTTTAACAGTATATAGTCTACATCCCAATCATGCTATGGGTTCATGACCTTGTTTTAACTTTACAGTCTACATCCCAATCATGCGGTGGCCTCATAACCTTGTTTTAACTTTATTTTTAGCTTTTAACTTTTTCTTTACTTTCTCTCATACATTCATACATTGACAAAATAAAAACATCTCTCATACTTCTTACCTTTCAATCCTGAGGATACCGCCCTTGACACAAGGCGCCTCCTTGTGTTAATTTGTCCTTTACTGTATGTGCACATACATTTACTATGCTCATTTACTGTGGGGTCCTCCCACTATTACTTGTATATCTTACAACCACTCAGTCAAACAAAAACACAGTCATGCACTTATACTACAAACACAGTCATGAAGATATACTACAAACATAGTCATGCACTTACATTTGCTACAATTGTCTAAAAAAAGAAGAAAATAAACACAAACCAACCCTTTTCCACTTACAAAACTATTTCCCTGCAAGGCTAGTATGTTTGCAAACCCTGAATAGCTGCACATCTGATTCTCTGACTATTCCATACAAAGCAATGTGGAATTCACAGAAAATCTGTGATGGGCCCTACTCCAGAACTGCCCTGCAGCAATACCAAAGTTCAGATCCAGAGAATGGCACCAAATTGTTAAAGTCATAAATAAATAACAATAAGAATTTACCTTATATGCCTTTAGTCAGGAACAACACTTCAGGATGTGCAAACATAAATTTTATTTTTACAGCACTGGGAGTTAGTCTTCGTAATTCTTGATGAAGCATTCTCACTTTACATACAAAGCCTGTAATTTTATACATTTTCTAATCAAACTGCTAATGTAATTTCATGACATTATAATAACTGTGTCCTACAGAACACTTTGCAACTGTCCTCATCCCTCGTGATTTTCGCCTCAGACTTCACGTGGACACCTTCCTATACATGATTCACCTGCTTCCAAGGGGTCTTGTTTCTGACCATGGATGTTTCAAACCTACCCTAGCAACAACACACTCCTAGCCTGGAGGAGTCAGGCTAACAAATTCCTTTTTGTAATAACTGCATGCCTTACTTCATGCAACATGTACTATTTTCTCTTATTACATACTAAAAGAATACAATTTAAAATTAACAGTAATACTGTGGCCCTGCATACAAATTATATTTGCTTTTTAACAATCATATTATAGCATCATTAATAAACTGAAATTAATAAACATTTTAATAAGCTGGTCTTGTCCCATAACAGACTGTGATCTGACAAGACAGAGTAGGATATTGTAATCTCATCAGCTGTGCCCTTGCACTGCATTATGGGCAAGAAAAACAAGAACACATTGGCACATCTGCTCTCAAAAGAGCTTTCAGGGCTAGGAAAAAAATAAAACTACTAATATGTGGCTATTGTAGTGCTGTCACTTTTGGATTGAGTAGAACGTGTTTTTAGAAGTATGTTTTGTTTGGATGTGTTTTTCACATGTATAAGATGCAGTTATGAGCAAATATGAACAGCTGTCATTTGAACCCAACAATTTTACTTATGAGAACGGCTTTATTGCACCAGCTTTTACCTAGGAAAGTACCTACAGGATGAAGTTATGCTGGCATTAATTTCTCAAAACTGGCAAGAAGGCTTATTCTGAATTTGTGATGCCCTTTCTTCCACTTACATGGAGATGTATTTCCTAACTCTGTCTCCAAAAACAGGACACAATTACTTGAAATCATACAAATAGCTGTGACTGTCAAATCTTAAAATACCACAATACAGACTTGGAGTTTAAATACAGCACTGGTAATACTGTTTTTAATGTAATGAAACAGAAGAAAAATAATGCAATACAATACTAACAGATGTGTGCAAAAAATAATTGTACTAACATAGTGTCTTTGGTAACTTCACTTTGAAAGGACTGTTACAACCTTCACCATCAGCATACTTATCCAATTAATTAGTAGATGACTTAAAAATGGCATAACAAACTCCTCTCACTGAAGACCTCTGCTATTTCATTGTTGTCCCAGAATGCTGTTCTGAAAGATGTGATAAAGACACCTACTGTTTGGCCCTATGGCATAGAGGCATGAAGCCCTGAAAATTACCCAGACAACCCGGGTTGTACTACTGGTCTATGTGAGGTGGGTAGCAGTGAGACACCTGATGGTGGCTTGCACATTCTGGACCGATGGAAGCCAATCAGTCTGTTGTAATGTTGACTCCTGTGTGAAGCGACAGCATAGTATATGTCATCTGGGTATATATGTTTGGGACAGTGTGCTGTGAGGATAAGGAAGGTATAACAGGCCATCCTTCAAGTATGAATGCCAGCCATCAGGGGAGTGGAGATCGGCATCACAAAAATGAAAATAATGCTCATGGCTGCCTGCATATCGGTCTTCTGTGATCGTCTCTTCTCACCCAGTGAGGAATGAACAAATGGACCAATTACTTATGAAAGGCATAATGGGTAGCAGGTGCAGGAATATTTATTTATCATTTGTTTATTGACATTTGTTGATTGGGAAAGTCCACTGGGTCAGAATAATCCATTTTCAGTGGATGCCCACGGAGAAAAGACCCAGTAACAAATTAAAAATTACTACAGCAAACAACTACACAGAAATTATTATAGAAAAAGGTAAGATTTACAGTAATAAGAAACCATAGAAATATAAATAGCATAAACAGAATAAAAGAGCAAGCAAACAGAGACTCTATTGTTTGGTCTTGCACTTTCCTTTATTGTTGTTATTGTTATGGAAATGAGAACCAGATGACCATCGACACTAGGCAACACTGGCACCATCCATGATGCAGTTTCATAGACTTCACCTTTGAAGTGGCTCCACAAGTTTGGGGTCACCATTTGTGCTCTTGATTTAAGATAACCAGTTCAAATTTCCCTGATGAATCCTGGGGAAAACAGGAATGAATTTATCTGGAGCCTCATAGATTTTCTTTGTGCACCTGTGAGAAATTCATGTCATGTCTACAGCTCATCCTTCAGAGGTGGACGGAGTATTTTACCTCCAACCACTCACAAGGGAGAGCCATGTAAACTAAGCTGTTTATGCCATCTCTTCTCAGACAGCATATTCCTGAACTTAATAATCTACCCCTCAGCTACACACAGTCATATTAAAAGACCTAAAAGAATGTGTAAGTAACATAACTCACCTTGGAAGCGTTTTGCAGCTGCCTCTCTCAGTGAAAAAAAGACATCACACATAACCGTTGGGCAAATGACACCAGACTTTGTGATAGCAGTAAATATCTGATCAACATACTGCCGCAAATTTTCCTGCAACAACAAAGAAAGGCTTACTGAACAAATGAACATCTCATTCAAGGAATCACTAAAAATAAAAAATGCAAAAATTATACCTGTGCATAGTCGATAATGCAGTTCATCTTTTTTATATTAAGAAACATCTTTATTAAATTATCACATATGGCATGGACAATCTAACTCATTACATCCGAGTGACGCCTCCAGGTGCATTTGCAGTTAACACCTACTGACACCTCTAGGCTTCAAATATTGCTTGCTCATATTTGCATCGATACTTTCAAAACCATGCTATGTACAAGGTTGTTAAAGATTTCCTCTAAAAGCTTATACAATAGCAAACTCAACTGCATTAATATTTGACTTCTGTCTAGTACAGGCTAATAGATATTAACTGTTATTTTTATGATATTAATTTATAGATATAATTTTCACATTTTTTCTAAATATCTCATCAAACAAGTAACACAGACAGAACTCCTTAGTCTCTTATGAAAGCTCTCAGCTAGATGAATAAAATGCTGCTGAAAGTATGTGTACAACTCATGATGAGATATTGTAAGTTGTTTACAAAATATTACAAATGTTATAGTTACTGTATGTACTGTGACTTATGAAACTCGGTTTAAGATCTAGAACCTAAAGAATACTACCATTGTAAAACGAGTTTATACTGAAGAGTTTGACACTTACACTTCTTTAGTAACCCTTATAATCCCAAAGATATTAACATCTGTTTGAAATGCGAGGACTTAATCTGATTCTGTCAAAAGGTTTAGGCTCCGCCCATTGTAATTTACAGTGCAAACTTCCCGAGCTCCATTGGTGTGAATGAGTTAAATTTATATAAATGAATACAAAGGATAAAATGCCAACTAATGTAGAAAGGCACAAAGAGAGAATGCTCAATTAAAATCTATTTATTAATCCACAGAATGTTTAGCGCTTTCGTTTCTGGTAATTCAGAAACTTCTTCAGAACTGTTCTGATGGTTAAAGAAAGTATAACATTGTCATCATATAATCAACTGTAAGGATCCAGCGTACTCTCTCTTCACTGTTAACAAATGCATTTAACAGTAAAATCAGACCATACTACCGTTAAGAGCATATTAAATACAGTTTCTGCACAGTTTCCGCACTTGACAAGTATTACAGTTGACTGTGCTTACTAAGGATTCTCTAGCTGTTTAAAAGTAATTTTTTGAGGTTTATACACAAATCACAATTTCCATATACTACAAATAAAACAGTTGATTTACTTACATAATCTAGAACTTACCATATTAGTCTCTAAATTTTCACCATCTTTTAACCTCACTGGATCGACTTCACACAGTTTATGAACATCACAGATCTGAAATTAACAAAAAAACAGGATGAGAAATTATCATAAGGCACTGTTATCTACAGGTCTGCAGAATGTTGAATAAATTATTTACAGACTAATTCTCAGTAAAATCTGAAAAGGGGAACCTCACAAGCCAATCTACTGCAGTGATAAAAGAAATAAAATCAATATGCAGATAATATACTCACTTCACAGATAACTGCTCATCGGCACACCAAAATTACATATATACCTCTTATTTTTGGTTCTACCCAAGCGACATACTCAAAAGATACTGACACAGTTTAACTAAAACCTGATCTCATTTTGTTCCAGGTATATAACTTTAACGTGTTGGCAGTCTTGTAGTTAGGTATTCATTTTATACACTGTTTCATTTGTAATTTATGCCTTTCTATTCAATACAAAACCTTCTCTTTACTACAACCTAGGGAGTCCTGTTGGTATGTAAAGTGTGCAGATTTCCTGTGTTGACTTTAAAAATTACTATCCGTTTATAAACCTTAAAGAAACCTTATAACAGCAAGCAACAGGTCCTGCTGGTGTAGAAATTTGAACAAAATGTTGCCTTCATAAAGACAGACAGATCCAAAGTGTCACTCATGCAGGGTCCCCCCAATTGCCTGACAACAGCAGTTTTATCTAACATACAAACAGCTTCATCAGAAGCATAAAAAGAACTGATATGAAAAATTGCAGATATATGTATGTCCATTTACCTACCAACCATGTGGCCCATTTGTTCTTCTTCATCCAAAACAGTGACACAGAACACCATCAGCAGAGAACCATTATGATATCTTGCTTTGCCCTTACTTCCCTATCCCTGATGGCAGTGTGACAGTCACACCACACAGCAATGGTGTCATGAAGCATGTGCATTCTCACTCATGTGCAGATCGCACCCCCAGCACATACAGCTGCTTGAAGGCGTGTGCACATCACAATCCTTAATGTTGCCTGCTGTGTCCCTCTGAGCTTCTGATGGGAGGGAGCAGTACAGCACTCTGGGTTCCTTTCTCTCTCCCAGTATGGGTGCCATAGTGACAGACATCCAATCCAATCTAAGTTTTTCTGATAGATGCTCCCTATTCTGGATCATTAATCAGTCCTCAGTCATTTGAGTTCACAGCCACAGACCTGGCATTATCCCTAATGAATAATCTTAAAAGCATCCAGGAACCACTAGGGAGACCTAAATTTAATGAAACCACTTATAAACACTCCGACGAGAGTCTATCAAAGGCTTTTTCATCATTGGTTCCCACTACCAATAAGAGAAGATCAGAGATCTGCAGAGCTGTACATAAACTCTCAGTCACTTTCTGGACACCTTCCCATTATTGCTTCCTGGGTGCAAACCCAACAAGATCAGGATGTACCAAGTTCTCAATAACTTCAACATGGCTTAATGCCAGGGGTGTAGTTCAGCAACAGGACAGCCTCAGAACATGCAAAGGCTTCAGTGACTGAATATTGTGGAATTTTTTTGGAACTCAATGACAACAGCTATATCTGACCAGACACCTGCTGCAGCTTGAAAGGCCCCAAAAGTTCCTCACCAAAAGGATAAAGGGTCTCAAAAATATGTCTTATGCTGCCCGACTGAAAGAACTCCAGCTCTATTCAGTCTCTGCTCAGAGGTGACCTGTGCCTGACATATAAGGCCATGTCAAACCCAGATTTGATGAATATGCTTCACCTCAAAAAATCTAGATCCCTCAGAACCACAAGGGCGGGAGACTTAAACCTTGACACGGTTATAAATAGAACGTGCTGGAGGGACAGATTCATCACCCAGAGACTCCTATGCTGTGGAACAAAATCGCGGTACATGTGAGGCAGAGCACCTCTCTGGTCTTGTTCAAGAGGAATCTTGACCAATGGATGGGAGATTGCAGATATAGGATTACTTCAGTGTCACTGCTTGACAGAGGCACAGCAAAATGATAGGCATAGTTTTATTCAAACTAAACATAACTATGGGCTAGGCTTATAAATGCCCTTGGGCAGATAGCCTAGTATGAACCTATGAACCTATGAACCTAAATACAGGCATGATGGTCATACAACTACTAAACTTATTTGCTGACTAAATTCTGCACATAGCCGGATCATACTCTGAATGTAAATAGTTTTGCAAAAAAAACTGTGCAGCACATGATGAAATACAGTCCTTATTAACACTAACATACAGCCATACGGCAGTGAGATTGTACTTGAAATTTACTAAGGCTTATATTTGTACAGCATTGTTACTGCCTTTGGCCCCATTCATGGCTCCTGGTGTTTTTTGGATCAGTTGACTAACCTTGTTAACAAATAAGTAAAAAAAAATTGTGTGACCTGTTAATTAGTAGCACCGTCTGTTTCTAGACAAAAAAGGGCATTTATCAGATTGTATTTTCTGACAGTAAGCAAATAGGAGTGTGTCAATGCTTTTCTTTTGTGAGGTATAAAACCACACACATCAGACTTAGCTTAGGGTGATTTTAGCGCTGTTTGCATAACTATACAGTTCTTGTACATGCTACTTAATGTAGTAATTTTCTCAAGCAAGAAATCATGAAAACCACTCACATCCTGTGCAGATCTAGGAGCATTCTGACTGTGAACCTTGCCTACAGAAATATTGTATATTATGGCAAGCAAAGTGTGAAACCTACATGCAGGGAAGGAAAATTTTCTTTAATTTTTTTTAGACATTGTTGGTGCCCCTTGCAGCTGACCATCAGCTGACCCATAGAGCCCCTCCACATTTATACAGTCCATCGAACATGACAGGCCTCTCTCAGACTTTTGCTGAACCACATTCGGGGCTGGCAAAGAGACTGAAGCACCTCAGGGCAATGTCATATATACTATCTCAGGATAGCCGTACAATGGGAATGCTGAGTACTGACCCACCTCTGCAGTGACTTAGTGTCCCAGTGCTCTGCCTCCCCATAGACCAACCCCCTGTGCACCTCCGAACTTCATCAGAGATCAAATAGGAGGTGTGCCCATATACACACTTGCCACATCCAGGATGGGATACCTATCTTCCAGGTGTGTCCTTATGCACAATTGTCTCTCCCAGGATGGGCACACCTATCTTCCAGGTGTGCCCATATACACATTCGCCTCATCCAGGATGGGCACACGTATCATCCTTTGTCAACACCTAAGACATCTGAGACTCAAACTGAACTTGGTTGGCCTGGACCAGAGTCAGCTCTTTATCACTCTATGTCACACAGACTAGATAGTACTTACACAGCTATAAATCCTCATTTTTTTTTTTTTTTTTACAAACAGTATAACCATGTAAGAGCTTGACTATTTAAACTTTACATTTAAAGTACTTAAGAAAAAATATTCTATTCCCTTCAGCACTTGAGGGACTTGAGTAAGGCTGAAGGAGGCATAGCATATGTAGGTGCCAGAGCACATAAAGGGACCTGCACTTTGTGTGTACACACAGCAGGTTAAACCTTTCTGTACTGTACAAGGAGACAGTAAACAGCATGAAACTTATCTCTAGTGTGGTATGTCTAAGGTCAGCTACAAACAGTTTGCAATTTACAATCTGGCTCATGGCTCAAGGTTTGATTTGACAGGTCTTTACATTTTTAGTATCTTGATTTTAGTTCCAGCTGACATCAGAGGACAACATTTACACATATTATATAATGCTTTCTGCTACAGAAATGGGAAATATTCAATAGAAGTAAATCATGACCCCTCAGTTGTGTGTGATGCTGTGTACCAGAGTTATGATACATCATTATGAGGAACAGGACAGACACCTAATGGCTGTGCTTAAATTTAACACGTCATCTTTGTTGAAAAACAGCAGGTCAAGATGGAGAATTTCACATTTTATTTTAATAACCTGAGGCCAGCTCCAGCACTCATGAGACACTGTCAGTAATTTATAATATGCAACTGTCCTACATGCCTTACAGGCAACAGAAGGAACTCAAGTGGGGATGGGGGTCGTTAAGGAAACTGACAGCTGAGTGGCGTTTACCTGGCTCAAAGTCAGGTATAAACCAGCTTAAGGTAGTGATAATACAGTCACATCTCCTGAGCTAGTGAAAAGAGCACGGATCTCAGAATTCCACCTTTAAACAGCAGCCCAGTAACCAATAACCACTGTGAAATGAGTTTTGAAACAGGAAACTCCTTGGCTCAGTAGTTGCCACTAAATCAGGAGGTATGTCCCACCAGCCATTGCTGTATCAAATGAAACATCTCACCTCTAACATGAAGTTATATTTCTGCACTCAGAGCACCATGTCTGTAAGCAATATTACAGTTCATGTCTGCTTATTAAGAATAATTACCTCATACAGTATACAACAGACCTCTTTAAACAACCAGATTTTATCTTCATATAGCTTAAACTCAATAATAAAAAAGACAAATTTTCAGTCTTGTCTATACCAGCAAGAGGTGCTTTCTCACAACTTTTTTAAAAGAAAGCTAGATCCTTTTTCATTGTCATCCTTTAGTGCAATCAGACGCCCCCCACCAAACATACACTTACATTTTAAAGAAGATGCATCTGCCCCTCAGTACAGCGTCCAGCTAACCAACTGCAAGAATTGTAGGTTCTTTGGTTCTTTCCTGGTTTATTCTTATTCTCCATCTTGAAGGGAGTTAACCATCCCATGGTCTTACTCACTGTGGTTTTTCTATTAAGGGAGAAACATTCAATTTTCTATTTTTTTTATCTTAACAGACTGCAATTATGTGCCCATATGTAAATAACTTAAAATATGAAACAGACTACACCCAATATTTAAAACAAATCTACTTATGGAGTTCAGCTGTTCTGGCATATTCTAACATTTTGCTTTGGCAGAAGCCGTCCAATTACAATACCTCAGGATCACCAGAACTTGGATTACATGTGGTCCTGAAATAGCTAAATGCACATTTCAGTGAATGGTGACTCAGTATGCCACACTGCTCTCTAATGTCCTACTGCCCATTCTATAGTGCTAAGCATCACTGTGTCAGGCGTGCCCTGTGACATTCCTGATATTATTCTACACAGTTTGTAGCACACCCCAATGAATGAAATGACTGTTACACAGCAATATTTTAGGGAATGACAGTAACGCACACACTGTAAACAAACGGTTGTAGTATATGATAACAGGTACTATGCAGGAATGCAAGACATTTCTGAGTGACATGCAAAAGTGTAACAGATGCGATGGGTATAGAAAGACTGAGCTCATGGCATCAGAGTATCCATTCACTTGGTTGCAAGGTTATGCATGTATAGAATCATGCATGCACATTCCCAGGTAGCTAAGTGGAGCTCACAGGCTAATGGGAAGGAGACTGGACAGTTTGCAGGATGTACAGACTGACTTATTCTGTAAAAAAAAAAAAACAGCTCTCACCTCCACCACATGCAGGATGGGGAGCCACTGGGCTGACAGACTAAAAGTAGTAATGCCAATGTTAAAAGCTGCTGACATATGATGTAATTAATTACTACTGTATAAAGTGGTAGCAGTAATGTGTATTATACATCAACTGGAATGGTATATGAAGGAAGTAACTGTATTGTAAAACAGTTGTTGTAGTATATAGCAGAAGTACTAACAGCACTGAAAGCCTGTTGTAGTATGTAATGGCAGTAGTATTAGTGCTTTAAACAACTGCTGTTTGTAAAGGTGGCTGCTGTACTAAAAGTGCTGTAAAACAATGACCGGAGTATACGGAAGTAGTAACAGCATTGTAAAACAATGACTGTAGTATAAGGTGGCAATAGTAAGAACATTGTAAAGCAATGACTTTATTATAAGATGGCAGTAGTAAAAGTGCTGTAAAGCAATTACTGTAGTATAATGTGGCAGTAGTAAGAGCACTGTAAAACAATGACTGTCGTATAAGGTGGTAGTAGTAAAAGTGCTGTAAAACAATTACTGCAGTATAAGGTGGCAATAAAACAATGACTGTAGTATAAGGAGGCAGTAGTAAGAGCATTGTAAAACAATGACTTAATATAAGGTGGCAGTAGTAAAAGCATTGTAAAACAATTACTTCTGTGGATCCCTAGTGATATCTGCATTGCTTACTGTACTTATTTCCTTGTTTCACTTGAAAGAAAGTTACTGTCTGTCATTTTTGCATTTAAGTTACCTGTAACACATTGCCCTTAAGTTACCTGGCACTTGCTCACTAAAGCAATTATATAAGTCAGCACTAAAAATTAAAAGCACTACACCCTCACTCCCCATTGGCCCTTGTTTTCAATTATAAAGGAATTCCCAATATTATTCTAGCATGTCCAAAGGTCAGTTGTCAATCTCCTCTCCGGTCCAGCTGGTGAACCTGGGAATCTTGAGGCAATGTTATAACTGCCTCATGTACACAGACAACCCTCTCCTCCTCCCAACAAATTCCAACACATGTGAGAGATGCAACCATACAGCCAAACTGGAGGCTAAGCTCTCTCTACTCAGTACTGGCATAACCAGTCAGGAGGAGAAGGAAACCACACTCACTACAATTCCAGTCTCACATAGACCTACCACAACAGCAAACCAAACACATAATCACACAAAAACATACTCGGAGGCTCTAAATAAAGATCTGCCTAAGCAGCAGAGACCTCCAAAGCAGACACCCAAGCAACCGCTACCCCAAAACAAAACACATGCAACACATATCTCAGAAAGCCAGTGTGCCGAACAGTCACAGCCCTTAAGGCTAAACAACACACCTGATACACTTGTAATAGGTAACTCTATCATCAGGCACACTGGCGTCCCGCTCACCAGGCTGAACAAGGAGAAGGTCACGGTGAGCAGCCCGTTGGGCGCTAGGATCCGCCACATAACACAAGCACTCAGGTCACTCCAAGGCAAGTACAAATATGACTCAGTCATTGTCCATGCTGGTGTGAATGACCTGAGACGTACCTCCCTGGACTACATGAAAAGAGACATAGAGGAGCTCTCTGAGCATGTAGCCCAGGCCGGTATGACCCTGACCTTGAGTAGCATCTTACCCTCACCAAGAATGATGCCACAATATGAAGAGAAGATGATCAATTTCAACAAATGGCTTAAGTACTGGCGTCATTCAAAGGGGATCCAATGCCTGTCAGCCTGGGATGACATGCTCGACAAGCCACGATGCTTCGCTAGGGACATCTTGCACCTGTCACCCCTGGACTTTTGGATATTGGCAAAGGCTCTTGCTACCCCCATAGTGCCTTTTTTAGGCAAGGCTCAAAAGACAAACCCACCTCCATAGGTATCACAAGGGATAAGAAACTAAGAGTAATGCTACTCAACGCCAGAAGTCTAAACCTCAAGATGCACGCACTTGAAACTCTCCTTAGCATGGAGAACATCGATATCTGTGCAGTAACAGAAACCTGGTTCAGGGCTCCCGAGAGCACCCCAGCACTACCAGGTTATACCTCATACCATGCTTTTCGCCCCAAAACTTGGACCGAACCACAAAAGGAGGGGAGTATCGATATTCATCAAAGATACCCACACCTCCAGGTTGGTGGCAAAGCACGAAGCATCAGAGACTATCCATGTGCAACTAACAGTGGGTAAAACTGCCTTCCAGTTTATAGCCTGCTACAGACCACCCTCCCAAACACAGGAACCCCACTCGGCCTTCCTGAGAACACTGGAAAATATGAAGGTCTCTCCAAACACCATTATATTGGGCGACTTCAACTACCCAAACATAGACTGGGAGCATTACTCTAGCTCCAACACCCTGGCCCAAAGGTTCCTAGAATTCATAAACTCAAATGCTATGGAACAACTTGTTACCACTCCCACAAGAGGGGAAAACATACTGGACCTGATCATCACCAACATGGGGACTCTATGCTCCAGACCAGAAGTGTATCCCTCACTGGTAAGATCAGACCATAAACTGATCTCACTGGATATTCACATCCCGACCCCACCCCCTGCCCAGAAAACCACAGTGAAAAACTTCTCTAAAGCAAATTTCACACTCCTCAAAACTGAGGTGGAATTCTTCAAAGCCCCTAGGCCTGTGGAAAATATGGCCCAGACCGCAGAATCCTTTATAAATGCATTCTATGAACACCTTCAGGAATGCATGGATCATGCAATCCCAAATAAAACCAAGACCCAATCCTCCAAAGGCAGACGTCCTGTCTGGTGGACCCCAGCCATAAACAAACTATACAATAGAAGGAGGAAGCTACTACATGATAGAGCAAAATCCCAAAAAGGGAAGGCATCTCTGATCAGTATTAGCAAAAAACTAAGGGCACACATAAAATCGTCTAAGGCCAGCTTCGAGAGAAAAATTGCACAGGACACTAAGGATAATCACAAGGCTTTCTTTAGTTATGTTAGGAACCTGGGTGGGAATTCCCAGATATGCTCAGAATTAGTCCAAAATGACAAAAAATACACCAAACCCACAGACATTGCCAACATCCTAGCTGACAGGTTCAGTGCAAACTTCTCCCCACCCACCAAAAGGGCAAATATCTATCCCAGCAGAGTGCTGCCCCCCTGACATCTCAGATGCTCAGGTAAGAGCCACCCTCTCCAAAGCAAAAAACACAGCATCAATGGGACCAGACGGTGTCCCGGGCTGCGTTCTACATGAACTCCAAGAACAGCTAAATCCAAACATAAAACTACTGTTCAATCTCAGCCTTACTACGGGATATGTACCCAAAGAGTGGCGTACAGCAACAGTGGTCCCTCTCCACAAAGGTGGTGCCTCAACGGACCCTGGAAACTATCGCCCCATAAGCCTGACTAGCTTGGTCTGCAAAGCTATGGAAAGGATCATCATGGACCTCATAAATAAAGATATTGGGGACCTACAGACACTGGATCCTACCCAGTTCGGCTTTGTTAAGGGCAGATCCTGCCTCTTAAACCTGGTTGACTTCTTTGAAACAGTCACCAAGGCCATTGACGAAGGGAAGGTGGTCCACACAGCCTACCTGGACTCGCAAAAGCCTTCGATACAATACCCCACTCGGGCATTATAGATAAACTCACCAGCTTAAATATAAACCCCTATGTCACTAGATGGGTTGCAAACTGGCTCAAGGACAGAACCCACATGGTTAGAATTGCTGGAGCCATGTCTGACTCCAAACCAGTTACAAATGGCGTCCCACAAGGCTCAGTCCTGGGACCTCTCTTGTTCGGTATATATTTCTCGGAGGTACAGGCCAACACAGAAGGACTGTGGCTGACCAACATCGCAGATGACTGCAAACTGGGTGCCATAATCGACTCTCCAGCCGACACAAGCATCCTCCAAAAGGGCCTCATAGAAAGAGACAACTGGTGCCAGAGCCATGGCCTCAAGCTAAATGCCAAATAGTGTATAGTCATCCCCTTTGGCAAAAACAAAGTGCCCACAAATTACCACATAGGTGGTAATCCATTAAGTACAGAAGAAGTAATTAGGGACCTGGGGACCCAAGTTGATAGCAATCTCTCATTTGACAACCACGTGGCCAAAGTGGTTAGAAAAACATTTTATATAGCCCACCTAATCATGAAGGGATTCACATCTAGATCAGGGGAGGTCATCATGCCTCTTTACTCATCCCTCATCAGGCCCATAATCGAGTACAATACCCCTTTTGGGATGTACCTTACCAAACACCTGCAGCAACTGGAAAGACCCCAAAAGTACCTCACCAAGAAGATCAAAGGGCTCAAACAGATGCCATATGCTGCCCGGTTAAAGAAACTCCAGTTCTACTCAGTGGCATACCGCCTGCTCAGAGGTGACCTGTGCCTGACGTATAAAGCCATGTCCAACCCAGAATTAAGGGACATGCTGCACCTCAAAACATCCAAATCCCATCGAGCTACATGCTCAAGAGACTTTTACCTCAGCACTGAAATAAATAGGACATGCTGGAGGGACAGATTCATAACCCAGAGGCTCCCTTCACTCTGGAATAAAATCCCAGTCCAGGTTAGGCAGAGTCCCTCATTGACTCTCTTCAAGAGGAATCTTGATGAGTGGATGGGAGATCGTAGGTTTACCCCGGGTATCACTTCTGTGTCACTGTTAGACAGAGGCACAGTATACTAACCTCAAAAAAGGGCATAGCAAAATTAATTTAAAATGGGTGGCGAAAGCCAAACATACTCTGGCTAGGCTTATAAATGCCCTAGGGCAGATAGCCTAGTATGAACGTATGAACCTATAAGGTGGCAGTAGTAAGAGCATTTTAAAACAATTACTGTAGTATAAGGTGGCAGTAGTAAGAGCATTTTAAAACAATTACTGTAGTATAAGGTGGCAGTAGTAAGAAGAGCATTGTAAAACAATGACTTAATATAAGGTGGCAGTAGTAAGAGCATTGTAAAACAATTACTGTAGTATAAGGTGGCAGTAGTAAGAGCATTGTAAAACAATGACTTAATATAAGGTGACAGTAGTAAGAGCATTTTAAAACAATTACTGTAGTATAAGGTGGCAGTAGTAAGAAGAGCATTGCAAAACAAAATGACTTAATATAAGGTGGCAGTAGTAAGAGCATTTTAAAACAATTACTGTAGTACAAGGTGGCAGTAGTAAGAAGAGCATTGCAAAACAATGACTTAATATAAGGTGGCAGTAGTAAGAGCATTTTAAAACAATTACTGTAGTATAAGGTGGCAGTAGTAAGAAGAGCATTGTAAAACAATGACTTAATATAAGGTGGCAGTAGTAAGAGCATTTTAAAACAATTACTGTAGTATAAGGTGGCAGTAGTAAGAGCATTGTAAAACAATGACAATATAAGGTGGCAGTAGTAAGAGCATTGTAAAACAATGACTTAATATAAGATGTCAGTAGTAGGAGCACTGTAAAACAACTGTTGTGGTACATGATTTGGAGCTTAGCTAGGCTGCCTTTTTAATTTCTCCACATATTTAGGATTTCTAATATCTTGGCACAAATGGACTCCATTCCTAAATCTGGTTACAATGAACGTTCATGAAATTAGTAGTGCTTCAATCTTTGATATTTGCAAACAGTGCTGTTCTCTGTACACAAACTGCACCCAGATTTGTGAAATTCTGCAGTCCGTATGGTGCTACCTGTATCTGCAACATATTTAAATATGCATGAATTTTTTTTCTGAGCCTTACTGCTCCTATTACTATTGGAACTATCAGGGTGTACTTAATCTGATTGTGTTAGTTTCTGTTTGCATATCCTGCCTCCCTATTAGTGTTGGGCAAGTCCTCCCCTTGTAGCTACAGTTGGGGATGCTGGCACTAGCAGGACAGTACAGCCAACTGCAACTGATTATGCTGCAAAACAGCCACAGAACAGTACACCAGTGCGAACTGTCAGCACTTACAAATATCTGGTATCCTGTCACTTGAGATATACAGGTTTATAACAGACACAGCTGAAACATGTCACTCTTAAAAAATGTTCTTCTCCACTTCTCTATGTATTTGTTTCTGATGTTGCAATGCTTTGCTACACAAAAATGTTCTTCTGCAGTTCTGTATGCGTAATTCATTCTGGATGTTCCTGTATATTTTACTACACAATAGAGCTTTTTTCCCTTAATGCCACTGTACTAAAAGATGAATTTCACTAACTTTCACAATTTTCTTTTTCCAGAGTTTTTGCAACAACGTGATTCATCAACTCTGGAAAGTTTTGTGCACTGCACTGCGGGCTTGGGACACAGTCTCCCACGTACATCTGCAATTAACGATACAAAATTCAGATAACGTAATGATGATCAAAGGCTCACATTCTAAAACTGCACTGACTCCAAATGCACCATTGATGCATTTTCTACAAGCTATAGGCAAACAGTCATGTTATTCATTCGGTCATACTCTGAGTAACAGCTATGTGATTAATTCGGTCATCCTCTGACCACGTGCTCATCAGCTGTAGAGGAGCAGGAACCTGTTCTAGTACTTACTGGGGCCAAAGCAGGGACACAGACCTAGGACACAGTACCAGTCCATCTCATGACACATGCTACACACACACACACACACACACACACACACACACACACACACACACACACAAAAAACATGTGCTTACGGACAATACAGATGATCAGGAATTTATCTATGTCAGGTCTTGGGATGTGCTTTGAGATGGTTAAGGAAATTAAAGCACCTGAATAAACCCACACAGATGCAGGGAGAGAATGCTTCTCAGCAGCAGCCCGAACTGGAGAACCAAACACTTTGTTGCACTAAGTCTATACACAAGTAATCCAGTATGCATGAATGAATTTAATTCTGTGCTGATGAAGGCTAGCTGGAGTAGCAGAAAAACAATGAGAGTGAAACAAGTCTTACTCTGTATCACAACATGTAAATGAAGTCTACAATGCCAGAGCAACAAAAAGTACAGACAATAAGCAGGGCGATCTCACCATACTGAGAGAGACCCAGACTAGTAGCATGCAAAGCAACTTTTTTATTGCATTCTACAGTCTTTGTATGCAGTGCTAATTCATCAGACGGTTTACTGCAACACCTTTTTCATGTTCATTTGCTAACACAAGCTTAACAACAATATGACTGACTGCAAGTCAGTGTGTACATCTGATTGGAATCTTTTATGTGAATTGTATAGTTTTTCAGTTTATCTATTCTGAGAAAATTTGCTGCAAGTTTTGAAGAATTTTGGCCCCAGAGTGTATATTTGTGTTTGCACTGCTGCATGAAGTTCATTTTCTTGTCCTGATTTACACCTTACTTTTGTCTTTACTAATAAATATTACTGCATACAATCCCTAACAATAATTTATACATTAATTTTCCAGTTTTATCAGCACGTCATATTATTTAATGTGTTTAATTTCTTTTATTAATTAAGTGTTTAAAATATGTTTATCATGATTTGATTAGTACATTCCTGCAAGGGTCCATTACAAGTGACTAATTCTTGCTTCTGTGAGCTATTAATGTATTTACAGAATTATATAGATGCTGTCTCTGCCTGTCAGATTTTTTCCCAGCTACCAGACTATGAGTATACCCTATGACTGCCTTGTCCTGAAATCACTCTGTTGTCATATGTCTTTTGGATGTTAAGTATTGTTGTTTAGCTAAAGTTATCAGCCCAGCAACCTGTTTATCAACCGAAACAACCATCCATCCACCACCCCCTTTTCCAATTTTTGCACATGGGTCTGGGGTGTCATGTCAACAGTGATAATTATCTACATGCAGGGTTTACAGCTGAATCTGAAATATTAATGCAATATTTAAAGTGTGCCCCATGTACATAGTGATCTATTTTATGAGATGTGCAAATGAACTTGATGCTTCAAAACTACTCTATTTACTATTTATAAAAGTATAAGCTATACATGACATGCTACTGTTCTTCATTTCAAACTAGCATATTTAGTACGATGTCTATGATTAGTGTCCCTTTCCTCTCTGAAAAACTTCTATGATTTATTGGCCCATGCTGTTTCTTTTCATGTTTGTAAAATGCAAACTAATCTACAGTCATTATTCTGTGATCGTGATGAGAATGTTCTATGTAAGGAATTAGCTAATTAGAATTCATTACATCTGACAGGCAGAGAGAGAGAAATGCATACTGTGCCAGAGGCAAACAGCTTAAATGGGTCTAAAGTGGATTACAGAATAAACAAAAACATGCACACTCAAGTGCACTTATGTATATTAAAAAAATAAAACCTAACACAGCAAGAAAACATCATATTTAAAATGTGGCATGTAATAAATAAGGATAATGTATTGATACAAGAAATTAATTTATTTATCCTTTCTTCACTGGTTTAGTCCCACTAGGCTTGTAACCTCTTTTAAGGGAAGACACGAGGTGGCATTTATACTACTATGAGAAATCAGTAGGTACTGTGGGATCGTTTACATCCATCTGAACTACCATAAACGCAGGCAGGTGGGACCTCAATTTAAAAGTCTCATCTGAAGGATAGTGCACTCCAGAGTGCAGCATCTACCTTGTATTACACTGTCAGCAATCCATCTTCCTGGTGTGGGAACAGAACCCACAACCTCTTGCAAGAGAGGCAAGTGTGCTACTTATTGCACCTCTGACATTTTGGTAAATTGCTCATCATGAAAAATAAGGTCAAAATATGCATATCTGAACTAGTTACATATTACTAATTTTTATGGTGGGTAACACTGTTACGTGGTATGGAATCCTACTAATATCATCCTTTCTTAAAACCTTCTTCCTCTTTCTGATGTATACAATTCTTAGTTTCCTTCTTTTTTCTTCCTTAGAACAGAATACTTAGTATTTGAAGTACTGCCTGATACCAAAGCTGGTTAAAAACAGTCTCATCTGTGCAATGTCTTTCCATTTTAGAAGCATTGCTTTTCAAAGAGTCATCATCCTTACTGAGAAAAGTAAGCTTGCCTGCATAGTGCATTTAAAACCACCAGTACACGTGACTCAGTTCACACTCCATGCTGACACTTTCTCATTCATTTCCTAATTTCAGAATACGTGTACCTCCTTCAGAAAATCTTACCTAAGATGGTTATTTTAGTATCCACAATAATGGTGGCCTTTGTATTTCAATGTATGACACACGTCTCCAGGTCTCTTTTGATGATTTGCTTTTATTTCTCACCATGCAATATAAAGTATTTAATGCAAAAATCAGAGCAGTTTCCCGAAGAAATTAACAGTTAAGGCCATATGGCAGATTTTCTATTAATATTTGAAAAAGCATGTGTCGTCACCTGTTGTCCTGGAACAATGACCTGATTATAATTTAGTTTCAGTAACATGGTACTATAATTAGCTGTTATACAAGGAATGTATAATATGTTTCTATGTCTGACTGTAGCAGAAAATAATAACCATTGTGATGTACGTTAAACCACACTACAACAGTAGTTCAGATCAGCAGTCCCCACAGCTCATACAATAAATACCCTACTGTGGATAATATAGCTTAGGGTTCCCAACAGGTTATTGATAACCACTGAGTTCTTACTGCCTGAACACAGCTAAGTATTATGTTTTATTACAAACCAAAAGCTACACTGTTAGACCTGGTGGAATCACTGCTTGTTGGCAGGATATTTGTGAATTATTGGGAAGTTTCTCATTTCCCCACTAGTGTGCAACTGTAGAATCAATATCAATAAGTTTAAAGGTATGGGGGCTTAACATATATAATTTCATAGTTTCATAGTATAGTACTAGGCTATCTGCCCTAGGGCATTTATAAGCCTAGCCAAAGTGTATGTGGCTTTTGCCACCCCATGTAATGATACAAAAGTGTACAATTTAAATTAAATTTAGTTTACTGTGCCTCTATCTAGCAATGACACAGAGATGACCCCCGGAGTAAACCTACGATCACCCATCCATTCGTCCAGATTTCTCTTGAAGAGAGTCAGTGAGGGGCTCTGCCTAACATGGACAGGCATCCTGTTCCAGAGTGCGGGAAGATTCTGGGTTATGAATCTGTTCCTCCAGCATGTCCTATTCATATTTGTGCTGAGGTTTAGATCTTTAGCTCTCGTGGCTCTGATGGATTTGGATTTTTTGAGTGGAGCATGTCCATTAATTCTGAATTGGACATGGCCTTGTACGTAAGGCACAGATCACCTCTGAGCAGGCGGTATGCTACTGAATAGAGCTGGAGCTTTTTCAGTCTGGCAGCATATGACATATGCTGGAGACCCTTGATCCTCTTGGTAAGGTACTTTTGGGGTCTCTCCAGCTGCTGCAGGTGCCGGGTGAGGTACATACCAAATGGGGCATTGTACTCAATCATAGGCCTGATAAGGGAGGAATATAAGGGTACAATGACATCCTTTGATCTGGATGTGAATAATGGTTACAGGGAAGTCCTATAGCAAAAACACTTTGATCATTGTGCACTGAGTGTACAGGAAATGTACTCTGGGTCACTTGTGAACAATCATGCATCAATCGTTCACAGGGAATCAAAAGAAGTCCTGGAACTTTTCTGTAGGTCAGCAGTAGTCAGGATGTGTAACCACTTATAAGTTGTACTAGCCTGAGTGGGAGGTGCAACAATGATCTTCTCCATAGTACATGCAAAACAAGTGAATACGTAAAGCTCAAGGGATATTTTTATGTCAACTTGTATGTAGACATGCAATAGCTTGATCTCCCTCTTCAGGCTCCTCTCTTTCTGATGTGTGAACTTGGGTTACCTAAAGAAGGAAAACAGTGAAACAGATCTGACTGAGAATGAAAAAAGTAGATAAACAGTACGTGATAGTTTATGTGCAACATTAAGAATAATACAACTAAACAACTTCTGTATCCACCAAATGCAGATCATTACCATCAGGCAATACCATTACACCATACAATACATGTATCCTTAGACAAAAGCACATTCAGGACAGCCAGAAGCACAGGCTTCTTGTCTAAGTCTCCTCATCATCTCCACATATCCTCATGACCCACCCAGTGCAGACCACCACTTAGCATCCCCCCAACCCTACATGCTCTACAATCTGCTGCACATTTTCTTCCCTGCACTGCAGGCCCTCCACACTCCTTGGAAGCCACCTCCTCACTGGTAAAGCTACTATTTTTTTCTGTTCTTCCCTACAGAACTGCAAATAAATGACAACAAATTCAATATTTCTTAACCCCTTCAGTACGTCTCAGTGTACCATCTATAGGCTCCCCTCATGAACTTAGCCTCTGCCATTGTGCAATTCTGATGGAAAATCAGATTTTACACAATGAATTAATAGTCATCTTGAAAGATGGAATAGTACAATGACTTTTTAGACTTCATGATGTTGACTGCAATGATGACTATTATCAACATTTTGTGCCGATATGTTACTAAAAACCAAAGAAAGAATATGTTTACTCTGGTGAACATATCCTTGTACATCTAGGAAAGTTTTATTTACTTATTTTTACTTTGTTAACCAAGTTAGTTCCACCAGGCTAGTGACTTCATTTCAGAACAGACTCCAGGAGGTATTTATACTACTAAGGGAAATTTTGTCAGAGCATCAGGGGACTTACCCTAATCATCATTGTTGTGAGTGGGGCCCATTTTGGAGGAGCACTTCCTGTTTCTGTTCCAGGTGCAGAGGTGACAGATAGAAAGGATGTGATGGTGTAGTGAAAGAAATGAAGGAGAAAGCAAATATCAAGAACAGAGAATGTGTGTGGGTTTCTGAAGAATTGTTTCAAAGAAATTTGTTTCATGGAGATGACTCAGGAAATGATGGATGTAGAATTACAGCCCTTCAGTTAGGAGGGATGTGGGATGATTTACTTAAAGAAATGGTAGTGCAGAGTGAGCCAGAAAATGAAGGAGATGTTTCCTGGGGGGACATTATGGAGAAAATACTAAAGGAGGATTCAGAGACAATTCCGGAGAATAGTGGCGAGATGGAAAAGAAAACATATGCAGAGAAATTAAAAGAAGGCAAAAGTGAAGTTGCATGAAAAGAAGGCAGACAAAAATGAAAAATGGAAGCATGTGGTAAGGATTCAAAGTAAATAAGACATAGAAATGGACAGGTATGAAGTGTGGGACAATTTAATAGCTCATTTTGGTGTAAAAGCATGTGAGGTAAGATCATTTATTCTTATTAACAAAGAGACATTTTGTGACATTATATTTGCCACTGTTTTTTCAATGGAAATTTTTCTTGGAGAATATGAAACAAAGAAAGACCGTTACCATGAAATTGTTATGTGACAAAAGGATTTAACAGGGAAACAAATAAAAGAGCCATGTATAATTCCAAACAGGGTTAGAAAAGAGACTTAAAAAGGACATTTGAAAGATTTATGTAAAGAAATACTGGACATTGCAAAAGTTTATGACAAAAGGGGTTTATGGACACCATGGTGGCTGGTATTGTAATACTGTGTTAAAATCAGAAAGAGAAAAAAATATATATACCAAGCATGATAAATGTAGAGGGGAATAGCTGTGTAAAATACTTGGGACAACCCAAAATAATGTTTTTTGTTTTGTGGAAAAGGACGTTTGATAAGTAACTCTGACAAAAGAAATGTGGGGAAATGGGATATGATGCACAAAAATGTGAAATTAAATGTTATAAATGTAACAAACTTGGACATTTATGGATGGATTGCAAAAATGAAAATAAGAGTAAAGACAAAGAGAAGAAAATGAACAAAGAGAAGAAATATTAGAAGTAGTAGAAATAGAAGAACATTTAGATGAGAAGAAAACAGAGTGTAGAAGAAGGTTCTGAAATAAGTGATACATAAACTAATCTAAGCTTGGATAATCTGTTTGGCTATGGGCTGCCTGATGGAGAGCATCCATTCTACCATGCCTTGCTCACGCTCATCATCATACTCTCTGCTGCTTGATCACTGTTGCTTAATGCTACAACCTTTTTTGCTCATCTGTACCTTACAGCATAGCCACATGCAGTAAATGAGCAAATGAACTGAATTCCAGCTGCTACTTATTTGCTGCTTTTCCTAGGCTGATCTCCTGATATTGGCCACTTAAAATAATCCTTTGGTAGGCTGCTTCCTAATCAGGAAGCAGTCTACTGACTGGATGTATGACATAGGTTCATAGGACATCACTAGTAAACTCTTGCCTCCCAGGCTGCCTTCAATGACTGCAGATCTCGGTTCTCCTCTGATGCTGTCCCATGCTAAGGGACACTTCACAATCCATCCAACTCTTCTGCACCTGACAGACAACTGCTGTCCCGGATTGCTTTACTCATTACAACACAGCTGAATGCAGCTAGATGTATGGCTTGGGCTGAATCCTTTCACTCTTAACGTTTTTTTTTCTGCTTATCACTTTGGGAACCCTCTGACAGAGATATCCTTGTGTGAATAAAAATGAATATGACTGACAGAACATGAAGAAAAGACATTCGAAGAGATATTATAATGCAAATATCACAGTGTTATAGAATATGAACATGCAGCTTTTATAATGCAAATATCAATATTACTAAACATGTACACTGAAGAGAGTTTATAGCCATTACAGATTACAAATGGATTTATTCAGCTATTATAAAAGGACTTCATTTTATCACAGGGTGGTTAAATGTACATTTCTGGCAGACAGAGCTCCTACTTATACATATCTGTGACATTACCGCTAAAATGCTCACAATCTCATTAAGAGCATTTTAACTCAAATGGAGCAAAGTGCTGAAATATGTACTGCAGTCTGGCTGTTCACTTCAAATATAACGGGCTCATCCCAGTCTACATATATAAAAGGCAAAACAGCAGGACTGGGAGACGGCTGGAGAATCCAGTATAAAAATCTTTATTCGACACAAGCGCTTCCGTAGGTAACCCCACTTCTTACATTTTAAAAACAACTATTAGCTTAAATATCCTCTTAAGGCACATGATTAAAACCAACCAATACATTGTCCTGGTGTTTTGCTTTTTATTCTGGATCTGTTTTGTGCAGGACTAGTGAGTTCTAAAGCTTTGATGGCAGTCTTGTGTTTTTGCTTCCTACATATATAAAAGACTGAAACATAAAATGGTAAACATTTAAAATGTAACAATTGCCCAATAAAGGCAAACTATGACCTGAGACGTACCTCCCTGGACTACATGAAAAGAGACATAGAGGAGCTCTCTGATTATGTAGCCCAGGCCAGTATGACCCTGACCCTGAGCAGCATCTTACCCTCACCAAGAATGATGCCACAGTACAAAGACAAAATGATCAGTTTTAACAATTGGCTTAATTACTGGTGTCATTCTAAGGGGATCCAATGTCTGTCTGCTTGGGATGACATGCTTGACAAGCCACGCTGCTTCGCAAGGGATGGCTTGCACCTGTCACCCCTGGGCTTCCGGATATTGGCCAAGGCTCTTGCCACCCCATAGTGCCTTTTTAGGCAAGGCTCAAATGACAAACCTACCTCCCTAGAAAACAGAAGTGGAAAAAAACTAAGGGTAATGCTGCTCAATGCCAGAAGTCTAAACCTCAAGATGCATGCCCTCGAAGCCCTCCTCAGTATGGAGAACATCGGTGTCTGTGCGGTGACTGAAACCTGGTTCAAGGCTCCTAAGAGCACCCCAGCACTATCAGGTTTTACCTCATATCATGCTTTCCGGCCCAAAACTTGGACCGAACCACAAAAGGAGGGGGAGTATCCATTTTCATCAAAGATACCCACACCTCCAGGTTAGTGGCAACGCACGAAGCATCGGAGACTATCCAGGTGCAACTAACCATAGGCAAAACTGCCTTACAGTTTGTAGCATGCTACAGACCACCCTCTCAAACTCAGGAACCCCACACAGCCTTCCTGAAGACACTGGAGAGTATGAATGTCTCTCCAAATACCATCATTTTGGGAGACTTCAACTACCCAAACATAGACTGGGAACATTACTCAAGCCCCAACACCCTAGCCCAAAGGTTCCTAGAATTCATAAACTCAAATGCAATGGAACAACTAGTCACCATTCCCACAAGAGGAGACAATATACTAGACCTGATCATCACAAACATGGGGACAAAATGGTCCACACCGGAAGTATATCCCTCTTTGGTAAGATCAGACCATAAATTAATCTTACTGGAAATCCACATCCCACCCCCACCCCCTGCACAAAAGACCACAGTGAAGAACTTCTCAAAAGCAAACTTCATACTTCTTAAGACTGAAGTGGTATCCTTCAAGGCCCCTGGGCCAGTGGAAACCACAACCCACACTGCTGAATCCTTTGCAAATGCCTTCTATTGGCACCTTCAAGAATGCATGGATCATGCAATCCCAAATAAAACCAAGACCCATTCCCCCAAAGGCAGGCGCCCGGTCTGGTGGACCCCAGCCATAAACAAACTTTACAACAGGAGGAGGAAGCTACTACATGACAGAGCAAAATCCCTAAAAGGGAAGGCGTCTCTGATCAGTACTAGCAAAAAACTACGATCACTCATAAAATCATCCAAGGCCAACTTTGAGAGAAAAATCGCAAAAGACAATCACAAGGCCTTCTTTAGCTATTGTTAGAAACCTGGGTGGAAACTCCCAGATATGCTCAGAGTTAGTCCAAAATGACACAAAATACACTGAACCCACTGACATTGCCAACATTCTGGCAGACAGGTTCAGTGCAAATTTCTCCTCCCCCCCAAAAGGAGAAATAACTATCCCAGCAGAGTGTAGCCTCCCTAACATGTCAGATGCCCAGGTGAGAGAAAACACAGCATCATTGGAACCGGATGGTGTCCCGAGAGGAACTAAACTCACACATAAGGCTGCTGTTTAATCTTAGCCTTACTACAGGATTGGTCCCACTTCACAAAGGCGGTGCTTCCTAGTCTGCAAAGCTATGGAGAGGATCATTATGGAACTCATAAACAAAGACATTGGGGACCTACAGACATTGGATCCTACCCAATTTGGCTTTGTCAAGGGCAGATCCTGCCTTGAAACAGTCACTAAGACCATTGATGAGGGTAAGGCAGTTCACACAGCCTACCTTGACCTTGCAAAAGCCTTTGACACAATACCCCACTCGGGCATCATAGACAAACTCACCAGCTTAGATGTAAACCCATATGTCACAAGATGGGTTGCAAACTGGCTGAAGGACAGAACCCACAGAGTCAGAGTTGCTGGAGCTATGTCAGACTAACATAGGAGGATTGTGGCTGACAAAGTTATGACTGCAAACTCATAATTGATACTCCAGCGGACACAAACATCCTTCAAAGAGGCCTCATAGAAACGGATAATTGGTGCCAGAGCCATGGCCTTAAGCTGAACGCCAAAAAATGTATAGTCATACCCTTTGGGGAAGAGGTAATCAGGGACCTAGGGACCCAGGTAGACAGTAACCTCTCATTTGACACTCACATTGCCAAAGTGGTTAGGAAGACCTTCTATATTGCCCACCTTATCATGAAGGGTTTTCTTATCAGGCCAATGATTGAGTACAATGCCCCATTTGGGATGTATCTCACCCGACACCAAGTTCCTCACCAAGAGGATAAAGGGTCTTAAACATATGTCATAAAACTCCAGCTCTATTCAGTGTGATCTGTCCAATCCTGAATTAATGGACATGCTCCACCTCAGAAAATCCAAATCCATCAGAGCCACGAGAACAAGTGACTTAAACCTCAACACAGAAATAAATAGGACATGCTGGAGGGACAGATTCCACTCTGGAACACAATCCCAGTGCATGTCGCGCAGAGCCCCTCACTGACTCTATTCAAGAGAAAGTGGATGGGAGGTCATCTCTGTGTCACTACTAGACAGAGGCATAGTAAACTAAACCCTGTATTCTCATCCTAAGGGGCAGATAAACTGACAGATGAAATACCCTATAAATAGGTTTCCCTTCATCTTCTGGAGGCCTCACCCATGATGTCACTGACTGATGTCTAAGGAGAAATCCCATTATGATGAGTATCTTCATTTTATTTGAAAATGCATGTGTGTGTACACAATCTTGATTAGAAATTTGTGTGTTTAAAATGTTGTGATGAAAATGTTTACTAGACACAAGGAAAATGCAAAATTTGATGACTGGTTGGCTACCACAGTGTTATGGGCCCCTTTCATGAAGGTGACAAGAAAGTAGTGAGGAGTGGGGGAATTGCCTGATTTTTTTTGAGTTCAGATGACATTTCACCTCATACAAGGGATGCCAGTGAGACGGTGTTTCCCAGTGGTGACCATTTTGAAACTTGCAATACAGTGCCATCTTATGGCAAGAGCTCCTAGGTGTACTACCTGTAGAGGATCTGCCTTGACCCTTGAAGCTCCTTTCCCAATTCAGAACTGCACAAAATATCACGGTAAAACAGAAAAGCATCTAAGACCTCCAGGCAGGTAAGCAAAATATCTAAAGTCATCTTAAGATGACCTTATGGAATCGACTATTTTCGTACCACATTTAATAAGGAGGTGGGGATAAAGGGGACTGTAGAAAACATTTTTCCCAGATTAAATGAGCCTCATTCAGTGTGCTTATCCAGCTCCTCTCCAAACATGCAGTGCACTCCTAGAACACTCATGTACAAAAGATCCAAATAAAAATAACACTACCAACGTAGCTCTTATTAAACTGGCGTATACCAAAACAAAGCTGCACAATGTTGCTTCCTTATGTCCCAAACAGAAGCCCCAACACAAATGTTTGCTTTTTTTCTCTTTTAAAATGGCTATTCTGAACTTCACCTGACTTCCACATCAATCAAATGACACGGTGCTCACTGATAACACAGAGAAGTCTCACTCGGTTCATCACCTAGTACATCAAAACTAGAATGTTGTGATCTGAATATTAACATCCTGTTCAGTTCTGCTTCTGTACTTCTTTTAATTGCGATATAAGGAAGCAGAGCGGAGTAGTCCAGCTCCCGCAGATAAATAAAACGTTCAAATTAAACTAGGACTGCATGAAATACTAATCAACCAATGAAACAATTAGGCACACATCGGCTAATAAAGATGTTTTGCTGCACTTTGATAAATGCGACCAAAGCCATTTTCAAATGATGCCCCTTCTTATAACCTGATTTAAAATAATTCCTTCCTCATTTAGTCAAAAATTTTTCTGACTTGACGTGAGACAGGGTAAAGAGAATATCATGCTGAAATATTAATGTAAAATACTGAAAAATAAACCACTTACATAATATGTGAATAAAAGAGACACCTATTGATATAATGTGGAAAAATCCAAATTGCAGTTTTTCAGGTATTCAGTCAAGAACTTCTCCGATGTAAATCCAAATTGTTTATTGTACATAAACAGACAGAGAACAGAGATAAGCTTTATATAGTGTTATTGTTAATTAAATAATTTATAACAATAAAGCAATTTCATAAATGAGTCATTTAAATGTTTAAAATGCATCTTAAACACATCAAATCTCAACAGTATATTGTGCTATATAAAAAATTGTTAAAATTCAAACACATTCCAAAAATTATTAAAATGTTAAAACTTACATAATATGTTGCATGCATAGGTTCATTTCCTTTTTTCTGGTCCAGCCAGGGTGTGCAAACTAAATACTGACTGTTCATCTGAAATGCAGAATCTTATTTTGCAACAAATATGGCATTTTTTTCCTGATATTAATGAGGTAAAACTATGAGAAGAGGACCACAAATATTTTAGCTTGCAATGAAGTTTAATAAAAGAGTAATACGACCACTGATATTATATGATCAGAGGAAGTTCATGGCTACGGAATCCTGCAACCAGTTTGCCTTGCCAGTTCCCACCCTGGTCTGCACCTTTGCTTCTCAACGAGGGCTATGCTAGTCATGCCCAGGGTGAATTTATGAACACCCGTCCAATTATGCAGGTCCAGTTTGAAGGAAATAGTGTATCTGCAGAAGGAGTCTCTTCCAGAGGTGAGGGAGACATGGAATAACAAATATGTCTCTCGGCCTTGATTTAACGATCTGTTCAAGCAGCTTACTTTTCTTCTGATACTTCTGGGATTGTTTGATTGTTTGATTTATAAAAGTACAAGAGATCCTGAAGAACCGGATCCCAAATTGCTCAGAAGGGGAAGGTATAGGCCTGCTCTGAGAACCCTTAAAGACAGTCATCAGTTATGGCTACTACTCATTGGTTAGTTCTATCACTCTAGGACAACGTCTCCCTATCCATTGTCAGCTTAAATAAGTTCAAGAAAATTTAACTGAAACATATGATTTGGCACAGACTTCTGGTTATGTCACAACACAATAAATAACAATATACCTCAGAGGTTCAGGAACACATTTAAATTAATACTGTTTGCATTCAAAGGTACATCAACTAATGAGTTTATTAACATACTGAGAAAGGTGAAGCATAAAAAGAAACTGACACACAAATCTCAAGACAAAGCTGCCACAAACTGGAGAAATAAAGCAGTCATTATGCTTAATGATAAGCTTATTAGAAGCCATCAAAGACAGATCAAAAATGTATCATCCTTAATTATTAATATGCTTGCACAGTCAACAATTTAGATTAGAAATGACTACCATGAAATCAGCAATCTCATCACAAAAAGATAAACTGGTGAACATTGTTTCAGAACATGCAGTCAAAAACATATACACTGCTATCTCTGTTGCAGAATCCAGAGTAGCTCAGGTGACTTAGGCATAAAAAGCAAGGGATGTATACCATGCCTATCGACATCTACTTTGACAGATTGGCATGTCTGGGAATAGAGGTGCACAAAACATACATCTCTAGTGTAAATAAGGATTGTGATAGGAAAAGTGTTAAGAGTTTGCTTATTAAAGTGGATTCTTTTGCAGTTAAAATTCATAAGTCATACTTCAGTTCTGTGGTGCAGAGGAAAAAAGCTCTGACATTTGAGCTGGCAAAGTGGGTTTGGATAATGAGCCTTATATTTTAGTAGTCACTTTTGGGTGTATGAGAATGTGCGGCTGATTACCAGCTCACTCATCCCATAGTGGAAAGCAGCTGCACCTATGGACTGAGCACCACTTGGCACAAGATGCGTGGTGGCTTGAGCAGATGGACTGTACAAGTGAAACAGTAATCACATAGAAGAGAAGGTCCAGTTCCTCAGTAGGTAACAGAATTCTTTAATTAACAGGCAACATTAGTGCTTTCGTCTTGTGTACAAGACTTCAACAGAAACAGTAAGACCTGTCAAGAGATATAGAAACTTTACTGGATGAACAGTTTCCTGCTGAAAGTGAAAGGACTGCAAATGCAGTACACAGAAGACTGAATGGAGTGCAAGATCCAGGTAAATATACACTACTTCAGAGGATGTGGTATCTCAGGAGTACCCCCTTATTTCTGAGGCACAGTTATATATGTGTTAATTATATAGAAGGTAGGAGGGATGTGTGGGTACAGGCCTACACATCATGGCGGAATGCAGTGGGCTGAAGCCCCCCTTATAAATGACCTTACAGACTGCTCTGAGATTTGCCGCATTTATTTCACAGAAATGTATTTATTTTATATTATTTTATTTATTTATTTTTTTTGCATTTACAAGGCTCACAGTTAGGGGTTTTGCACTTCTGTGAGGGAGCCTCCGGAAGTTTGTAAGTGTGTGTATGTGTAAATATGTGCATTGAGGGGTCAGACACTGCATGAATGTGAAAACACACACTGAATGGTAAATGCATATGTCTGCGAAATCATGTACTGAGAAGTCAGTCACTCCATTTGTTTGTGAAAACATGCACCGAGGATCAAACACTGCGGGCCTTTCTGAAAGAGGCTACTCATTAGAAGCTAAAATCATATGAGGGCTACAAAAACTCAACCAGCCACAGGTGATCGCCACACAACTCCTGATTCTCAGTCCTCCAATACCTCATCTTCTTCTTTCGGCTTTTCCCGGTATCCATGCATGCCACCAAATTCCTCCGGAAAGCACAGCCTGTGGTAACTAGATCCAACCCCGATACTGCAGGAGTGCTACCATAAAGACTAACTCCCAAACACTCTTCTATGTAAACTACATCTTTGTACAATAGCCTGTGGTCACTACATCTGCCCCCAATACTGCAAGAGGTCTTCCATAAGGACAAACTCCCAAAAGGTTTTCACTGAGAATTGTGTCTTTGTACAATGTAAGCAGATTTAACTTGAAGAACCTTGCTGTGTATTAACTTCAGCTAGTCAAACACTTACCTGTGTTGGAAATTGGCATTAACATCTCTTCCTCCAAAACAGTAGTCCTTGCACTCTAAGGAGCATTACACTGTATATGCCAGTTACTTAGTCATCCTGGTTGATAGGTTTCTATATTCAGGAAACAAAAGAAAACCTGTTCTACTTTTTCCATCTCTGTTAATTGCTTTGCATTTGGTATAAATGGATTACTCTCTGTTATATTGTGACCTCAGGGTTAGAGGGTCACTATAGTAGATGTTGCTAAATATCTCCTCACTGTTTTCTCCTCTTTCACTCAGACACCATCTCCGTCCACACTGCAGTTCTGTGTCATATGCCATTACGTTTCTATTTGTTCTAAGGCTGTGTAGAACAAAGTATAGACCTTGGTTGTGTGTTGTATTTTTATCAATTTCATTCAAATCAGATAAAGTTTACGTATGTGGAGTCTCTGCTCTTTTACAATTATGTAATGTTTTTGGGAAACGGTTAATACTACTACTTTTTAATTATGTAATGTCACTTGCTGGTGTTTATATATATATATATATATATATATATATATATATATATATATAAACACAAGCTTGATATAATGGTTAATCCCATGAATGTTTACTAAGTGCTGGTTTTATATTGTGCTTATCAGTGTAGTGCTAAGTTGTGATAGCTTGCTCCATGCAGCTCTATATATGCACTGTATTAATGTGGTTCTCTTCTTAATATACCTCCTGCTAACCTACTTTCAGCTTACATTCATAAACGTTTTTAGCATCTCTCTGGGCTTATACATTCCTCACATTCTCTTGCTCTGTCTCACTATGGTTCTTTCTCCATCTCTTTTTATAAAAAAGTATTAACTTTTTGCCGCAATATAATATTTTGCTTTAGTAGGGTTTTTCTTTTTTGTTTTCCTTTCAGAGCCTGTGGTCACTGTATCTAACCCTGATATTGTAGCAGCTCTGCCATAAGGGCCAATTCCCAAATGGTTTTCATTGAGAATTGTGTCTTTGTACAATAAATGCAGATTTAACTTGAAGAACCTTGGTGTGTATTAACTTCAACAAGTCAAATAATTACCTTTGCTGGAAATTGTCTATAACATCCCCCTCCAAAAGAGTAGTCCTTGCACTATGGACCACTTACCAAGTTGTCCACTGTTCTTTCTCTTGACCAAAAGTTTACACTGTATATGCCAGTTACTTAGTTTTTATGGCTGACAGGTTTCTGCATTCAGGAAGTAAAAGAAAACCTGTTGTAGTTTGTATCTCCCTATTAATTGCTTTTTATTGATTAACAACTGATTACTCTCTGCTATAAAGTCACCTGTGGGTGAAAAAGCCTGCTATGCTCTCCTAACCTACCCCAGTATCTCACCCACCCTTGTTATTTTATTATTATACTTCCTACATACACATTTCATTTATGACTCCTAGTCCATAAACCTCCCAAACAACCTTATTATTATCAATCAAATACTCATGCTTATGTATGCCTAATTCCCAACTTCCATTTAATCTTTTTACACAATTCCCAACTACCTTTCTCCCTCCAATACTGCTTTGCACTACATTCATTCACAGTTACACCCATCCCTAACAGCACCTATATATTCTACATTGTATCTTCTACCCCCTCCCAAAAAAAATCACTTTTTTCTCTTTTAACTACATTACATACTCTAGCCTTCTAAACCCCTCAATTCCTTACATTCCAGAGAAGTTGTTAGGACAACCTCACTATCTTCCTTCATAAAACGTTCTTTTTTCCCAACTTCCCACTATAAGCTTTCAGACTCCACCACCAGAGAATATCCTACTGCCCTGCAACTTCATTTTCATTCTTGATCCTTACTTCCTCACTACCTGCCAGCTATAACAGCAGATCCCTTTACTTAATCGTGCTACTAAGCTTATCCTCTATTCAGCTCTTGCTACTGTGCCATCTCTCATCCTACCATGACTCTATAACAGCTCAACATATATCCAACTCTGCCCCAACCACCTATTCATACTTCCTCCATAAGCTCTCCAGACATCGCACCAAACCTACTTAATGGTGGCCTCATCTTTACTCCAAATATAGACTGATTAACTCCATTTCAACTTAAACCAAAAAAATTAAGTGGAAAAATACTCTCCAAAAAACAAGTATCCGTAATTTCCCAATATATTAAAATCCTCCTAGGAGAAGACATTCACCCTAATCCTGGTCCCACCTATTAAAGACAATTCACTTCCACACACTACTTTTAACACTACATACGTCAACCCCAACCCAGTAAATTAATGTTTGCTGCCATAAATGTTAAAAACATAAGAAATAAAACTGCTGAGCTACATGCCTGGATTACACAACATAAATGATACTCATGCTGTAACTGAAACTTGGCTTAAACCCAGCATAAAAGATTCTGAAATTACACCTCCTGGCTATATCATCATCCATAATGATCATATAAAGAGACAAGGTGGTGGTATTGCTTTAATATTCCTGACAACTACCACATTTCCCCTTACAACAAACCAATACCAAAATTCAATTCCACAGAGCTTTTTATTAGTTTCTTGAAATTAAACAATTATAAACAAATATATATTACTGTTCTTTACATCCCTCCTGGTGACAATATAGCTATACTGGAAGATATCCTACATTGGAGAAATCAGACATACCACTAGGTGATGTAAATGTCAGTTGGTTGAATATAAACTTTAACTGTTCTACATGTAGTGTGAACTTAGTTGTTTTCACACAATTAATTAATGGCAACACACATTATAGCAAGACATCAAATTCCTATTAAACTGGATCTTGGTATCAGACACTAACAAATACACCACCTTTGGTACAATGGCTGACTGTCACAGGGGTCATCTCTCAATCTATGCGTCTGCCTAAACAGCATATTTTTTTATAAAACAACAATGAACCTATCCAAATATAACCAAGAAATGTTCATTACCACCCTATCATCTATTAAATGGAACTTCCTAAAAATCCTCCCCTTAGATGATGAGTAAATGAATTCAATACAACTTCCTGAATATCCTGAATAACCTTGCACCTCTTAGAATTAACAGACTAAAACAAATAATGCAATTTGGCTACACAGAAAGAGTAGAATGCTAATGTAGGATACAGAAAAAGCATGGAAAGAATAAAAAAATATAAAACACCTCAATATCATGAAAACTTCAGAATGCCTTTGCAATTGTACTAAAAAGAAAATTAATGAAGAAAAAATATACTGTACTAACTTTCAGAACAATAGTAAACACAACCTTAAAAATTCTTGACAGCCATTAAAGAAATCTTGCATCCCGGCCATAAACTGAACCCTAACCCCACTTCCAATAACTTATCATTCAAAACCACAATACAATTTGACTCTTATTTCATAGGTAGCACATCATATTTAACTAATGATTCCCCAACGTCTAATTTTAACCTTGCTCAGCACCCAGGTATCACAACATCCACTTTCCCCTTCAAACCTGTGCCTCCATGCTATATAAAACTACTATTAAACAAACTGAAACCACGCTCTACTTCAGGTGACGACCTTCTAAGCAAGTACTTAAAAGGTCAGTCCAGTTATCCCATGTTCCCTCTCTCTGGGAAAAGTCACACATCATCCGTCCGCACAAAGAAGGAAATTCAACACACAATACTAACTTCTAAAAGTTAGAGGGTTGCAACTAGACAACAATGTATTTGAAGGAATGTTTACACAAAAGGATTGTAGTTCAAGGTTTGAGGGTTTTTAAATTTGCTGATGGTTAAACAGTACAGAACTGATGTTTTTTGAATTTGCAAATTTATTTGATCAGCATGGTTTTGAACTGATTGATCATTAAATGGAATAATAAAATTATTAACAAATTATTAATGGATGTGGAAAGGTTACGTGAACTCATTCAGAAGGATTTGCTCTTTGATAATTACAGTTCAATGTTTTTTCTAGAATTGATAATACGTGTGATCTTATTTTTAAAAGAAAATGTAGGAAATTACAAAGAGATATTAATCACTATAGTAAAAATGAAGTATATCCTATTTATAAGGGAAACAATTCTTATGAATAGATTGATACTGAAGGGACGATACTGGTTATAATACTATTACAGGAGAAATTGGTGAGGAAGTAGATACGTTTTATGGAAGAAGAAAGGACATAGGACATTTTAACAAAGGGCTACATCATAGTGATGATGAGCAGGACTTTCTACGCCTTCGAAGATCTGTAAGGTTGGCAAACAGGCAGGGGAAATTCAGAGATACAGGGCCAAACAATCCTGGTTCAAGGGGTATTAGGACAACAGTGGAGCAAGGAACACAAATGCAAATTACAGGGACGTGAAAAAAATGAGATTTTGAATGAAGGCATAGAAAGCAAATATGAAGGAATTTTACTAACCCAAAATGGTTTTAATATTTTTAATTTTAGTAATTTGGTTATAATCTCAGATTTTTTTACACTTTTTGAAAATGGCTTGAAATTTATACCATCCAGGCAGAAAGCTATAGTAGACATAATCTTGTAATTAAAGTTATATGTTAGGAAGTTAAACTTGGCATTATCTTTTGGGAAAGACTAGCAAGTAGCAGACAGAAGGGCTACAGATTGCACTTTGAAGAGGAAGAGTGTATTCAACTCCCCTACAGATCCTATTTTAGTTTCTTTTCAAAAGCATGCGTGGATGAGACATACAAATTACTTAATGATAGAAATAAGAAAAGAAAATATAATTTGAGTAGAGAAGAATCTGAGGTTTTAGATACATTAATTAAAGATACATCTATTAGAGTCATGAAACCAGACAAGGAGATGGGGTATCAAAATCTGTGATACTACAGATTATATAAGTATGTTTAATATTTTGTATGATTCAGAATCCTGAAGAGTGATGTAGTACGCCCTAGAGCAAAAACTAATATGGCGCCAGAAGTAGCGACTGTTAGCAAGAAACTAGTTCAGAAGGAAATTACTTCACTTTCACCTTTTCTTTTGAAACATCCTGAGAAGGTTGCTTCACCATCTACGCAGAGGGAGACTTCTTTTTTATTTCAACAGCAGCAGTTACCGAACGCGAATGGGAAACGGAAGATCAGCAGTCCATTAATCCACGACAAACCAAACAAACGCTGATTAAAGTAATTAAAGGTACTTTAAATTTATCAAATTTTAAATTAACAGAAGCACAAAGCTCACTTTTAAGTAAGGGGCTAAAATTTATTCCGAACAAGAGAGACAATGTAATGCAAGCGTTATTGGATCTAAAAATGTTTATACGTAATATTGCACTGAAATTGATTTTTAAAAATGAAAATGAATGTAAGTCTGCTTTTAAGAGATCAAGTTTATTTATGCCTTTGTTATGCCCGGTTTTAATTGCTTTTTCGAATGTAGTTGAATGTGACATAAGGAATTATTATAAAAGTAGAGCATGTAGTAAGAAAGTATATAATATTACATACCAGGAGAACCTGGCTTTGAATGAATTAATGTCTAATGATGCTATTGTGATTAAGCAAGCAGACAAAGGGGCTGCAAGTGTTATTATGCAAAGAGAATTTTATTATACAAAATGTTATGAGATTTTGAATGATGTGCAAACATTCAGAGAAATTCCTTACATTCAAGTACAGAAAATCATAGCTGGAGTTAATATGATGATTTATGATTTACAATTAACTAATGATATTAGCTTGGAATTATTTAATTATTTGACTGTTTCATGCCCTAGAATACCCCAAGTATATGGCCACCCTAAAATACATAAAGATTTATCAGATCCACCCCTGAGGCCCATAGTCTCAGGTGGTGGATGGGTAACAGAACCCATTTCTAAGTATCTACAGAATATGTTAGGAAAATATTTAAAAACTTGTAATACAGTGTTGAAAAACACTGATGATTTTTTGGAATGCCTGCATAGATGGCAATCTGAAAATAATGTGGATGACTGTATCATGGTTACTTTGGACATTACATCCCTCTTCACAGTAATTCCTAATGAGTATGGAGTTAATGCAATAAGAAATTTCTTAAATAATGAGATAAAAATGCATAGCAGGGAGATAGAAACATTATGTGCACTTTTAAAAGTGGTGTTGATGCATAATGTATTTATTTTTGATCAAAAATTGTTTTTACAGCTTAAAGGAGTTGCAATGGGTACATCAGTGGCAAACACTTATGCCAATATAGTGTTGTATGAATGGGAGAAAGAGGTATTAATACACAATGACAACCCTTTAAATCATTTAACAGTTTTTTACAAAAGATTTGTTGATGACTGTTTTTTGTTATGGAAAGGCTCACAAGCAGAACTTGAGGAATATCTACATTATTTAAATGGTTCAACTGACTTTTTGAGATTTAAAATGGAAGTATCTAAGGATAATATTAACTTTTTAGATGTAACACTTTCAAAAAGGAACAATAAATTAATATCAAAGGTGTATAAGAAAGAAGTAGACTCTTTAAGATATATAACCAAGAGTAGTATGCGTGCACCTCATATTTATAAAGGTATTTTGAAATCTCAGTTTATTAGACTGTGTAAGTTAAATACAGATGATGATAGCTTTATTGAGCAAGTTGATAGCATAGCCCAAGAATTTCAAGCAAGTGGTTACCCCAAAGAACTCATCGATCACGAGTTAAATAGAGTAATAATAGAGAGGGAAGGAAAATATAAACCCATATTACTAGGAGGTATAGTATCGGAAAGGGATAAAGTACATAAAAGCATGGAGTTTGTTAGGTATATAACTACTTATAACCTTAATACATATAATGTGAATGCTATATTAAGAAAAAATTGGCCTATATTGTTAGCTATGCCTGAAATTCAGTCTATAGTGGGAGATAAACCCAGTTTACGATAGAAGTGCTGAGACTTTAAAACAAAAGTTATGCTATAAGGACTTCCAAGTTAGGTCTATAATTAAGAAAGAGTTAGGTATAAGGAAATGTTATAATTGTTCTTGTTGCAGTGATTTATTTGAAGGTAGGGACTATTTTGAACATCCTAATGATGGTCAAACCTTTAAAATAAATACATTAACAACATGTAATGCAGAAAAAATTGTGTATTTAGCCACGTGTTCAGCTTGCACTTCATTTTATGTAGGCAAAACCATTAGAAAACTTAAAGAAAGAATAATAGAACATAAATCAGACATCAGGAGAAAAATACTAACGAATGCTTTAAGTAAACATATCATGGAAAAAGGAACAAATCATGTATTTAAATTTAGGGTCTTGGCAACAGTTAATATTAGTATAAGAAAAGGAGATATTAATAATCTCCTAGAATTAAAAGAATTGGAATGGATCATTAGGCTTCAAGCTGATGTAAGTCCAGGTTTAAATAATGCTGTGAACCTGAAACCCTTGTTAGTTAAAAAACAGAGAGAAAAGTTATAAAGCAGCTACTGAGTTAGTTGTAAAATCTGGGCATTAGAAATTGTAATGTTTGTATTGTGTTAGTAATAGATATGTATTTATAGGTATAGGTATATAATTAGTTTAAATTAAATTTATTGAAGCATTATATAATTCTACATGTATAGTTTTTAAGTTATATTTAAGTGATATCAAGCTTATAGCATGTACAATTTTTAGGTTTTATGGTGTTGCTCTTTTAAATAATTTTAGTTTGTTGATTGAGTGGGTTGGGCTGAAGCATGTGTTTAACTGACTCTCCTATTTAAATGTGTTATTACTGTTGTAAAATCATACTGATGAAGGGTGTAGACCCAAAAGCTTTATCGAATAAACTGGTTTTGGTGTGACTTCGTATATGATTCAGAATCCTACAATATAGTATAAGAAAAGAAGTTAATATAGACAACAAGCAGACTGATCATATATATATTTATGGTTCCAATTCATAATCTCAAATTTCAGTAACTTGAGACTATAAAGTGGAACTTTCATAAGCGCGAATGTCTACAAGAGTGAATACTGAAATCCCGAAAGTTACAGGAGTGTAACAGCATAGTGGTTGATTGCACCAATAACAGGCAATGCAACCTGAAATACGGTTTGCGCCAGGAACTGTTGGTGCTATATACAAAACAAGTATGTCCCAGAAAGGAAAACCCATACTACTGCTAGACGGGTACATCATGCAAAGGGAAAAAGATCACAAAAAAAAACGTATTGGAGCTGTAAACTAAAACGCTCTGAGAAATGTACGAGAAGAGCAGTATCTGAAAGTATGCCAGATGGGGAAAGGCTGTTACTAGCCATAAAGCATACACATTCCGGAGATATGACTGAGGTGGAATGCTATAAGATGTGTGCATAGCTAAAGCTGAAGCCACAGGTGTCCCGGGATACATCCTGCCTCATAGTAGATGATGTATTAGCCTCAAGGTTTGCGAATATTCCGCCTAGCTTACCTGCCCGGAAAGCACGCTTACAGCAGGTCAGAAGGGTCCGCCGGAGAGAATATAAGTCCGGTAGTGAGCAGTTAGTGTCACTGCTAGATATTAATATGAATGATTTCCCCACAAAGGCAGGTATGTTTTTTAGCATAGTCATGACAGATATAGTAACTGAAACGACAGTTGCAGTCTTCACAACCAGTCAAAATCTCCTAGATCTGAGTACTGCAACCATTTGGTTGGTTGACAGTACATTCTTTTATAAGCGAATCATTTGCAGACAACTCTACAGCATACACCGGTTACTAAAGTATGGTGGTTTCTACAAGAATGTGCCACTGCTGTATTGTTTGATGAGCAGGAAATCTCTAAAAGCCTATAACTTTATGTGGAATTGCGTCTTACAATTGCTGGATGAACATAAATACGAAATTAATGTGAAATATATACTGAGTGACTCTGAGGTAGCTGCAAAGCATAGTGTTGCTTTAAATTTGCACGGTGTTACAGCTAAAGGATGCCTTTTCCACTTTGCTTAGAACATCTGGAGAAAGGAACAACAGTTAGGTCTGGCACATTTGTACAACACAAATATGGGTTTTCAAACACATTGTAAATGTTTGGTTGGGTTAGCATTCCTACCAGAAAGTGATGTATTAAGCACATTTCATGAACTGAAGCAGGTGTTTCCCATTGAAGGAAAGGAGTTGTTGACATACTTTTCAGATTGGTATTTGCTGGGGAAGCTACGAAAGTTCTGCACTAGAACTACTGGTTGTACCAGGTCTCCCCCTTATTCTCTATAGCCTTTTGGAACGTGCATGAACTCAATGTGTTATTCCTACCACGGACCCAGAACAGTGTAGAAGCCTGGCACTGCCACTTAAAATCACTGTTGGGTCATAAAGCAACAGATCTGGTTGTGCTGATGACTGTATTAGCCAGAGAGCAAGACAGAGTTGACAAATTGCAGGTCCGTATGGCTTGCAGAAACCCGCCTTCCCCTAAGAGACCGTTTGTGATTAGACGGCATAGCCAGTTTGAGGCTGAACTGAAGAACAGTGGTTCGTACACCTGTTTGGAGTTTGTGATGGCAATTTCCAGGCTTCTGAAGAAGTAAGGGGATATCTGTTCAAATAGTTTACTTTCTTGCGTTCCATAATGGCTGTTACAGCGGAATATGTGAGAGGATATAGCATATAATGGTTTTGTTTCCAAGTCAGTTCCGATATATATTTTGCAGCGGTTAGCTGTATTTTATAGTTTTAGGCACGGACGGCTTTAGTGGTTGAAACTACATGTGTTCTGTATGGCCGCAGTCAATATACTGTTACTTCAAAGAGCCTATCTTACCTACAACATGTGGTTGGTGTTATTACTTATCCTTTTAGTTTATGACAGTTTATAATGACGGTAAGCATACCATGCTTTTTGCGAGATTTTTGGGGTTCGGTGTTATGGGTACGGGATTGTGAGCGTTGGGATTGTGATAGTTCTTGTTTATGCACTTTCCACTTCACGGTCTCGAGTTACTGAAATTCGAGCTTATGAAGTGAAACCACACACACACACACACACACACACACACACACACACACACACACACACACACACACACACACACACACATATATATATATATATATGCCCACCATGTCTGGGATTCTAAAAGTTCACAAAAATGTAGTTAAACCTCCTTATATACCAATCATCTCTGTGTGTGGTTCTAAGACCCACCCATTAAGTATTTATATTGACAAAATGTTAACTCCTATTTACAAACAGGAACACATTTACTAAAAGATTTCTGGGATTTTTTGGGAAAGTTAACACCTGATGTATGGGATAGGATGATTTTTTTTTAACTATAGATTTTTTTGATTGTTTTTTAAATTATATTCCAATGGAGGAGGGGTTAACATTTTTTCTTCATACACTGACTGAATATGATTTTTTTAAAAGCTGAGACTGCGATACTGTTATTGGATTTTTCAGATTTAGTAATTAATAATAATTTCATTTATTCTGCAGGTAAGGTGCTTAAACAAGAAAAAGGGGGTTGCAATGGGTGCTGCTTGCACCCCTCCATATGCCAATTCTGTTTTACTGGCTTGGGAGAAAAGTAAAGTTTTCCCCTCTGAATATTTTAAGTTTATTAAGTTATACCTGAGGTTTTTAGATGATATATTTATTTTATGGGATTATCCTGATAACAAAGTTAAGAATGTTATAGAACATTTACATTAATCTAGTATTTTTTTAAATTTAGTTATAATTTTAATAGGGACATTATTAATTATTTAGATGTTAATTTGGAATAAATTATTTTGGGTTTTAAAACAAAAATAAATAGATACTCCAGTTTTCATAATTCTTACCTGCATTTTGCCAGTTTATGTCCATTTGTCTTTAAGAAGAATTTAGTTGAGGCACAAAGTATTAGGATGGCGAGGATGACTTCCTGTCACAGTGATTTGGAAGGGGACATTAATATATTGAAAAGGATGTTTGTAGAAAGGGGGTACCCAGGATCTTTGTTACAGGAAATGATTGCAGAAGTGGTTCGTGGGGAACAAAATTCAAACCACTTTTGGGTGGAGTGAAAGTGGTTACAAATGAACCCCCCAAAATATATTCAGAGGGCATAGGTTTTATACGGGCTTGTATGGCAGCCTACAATGAACATTCTGGAAATATTATGAATATATTAAAAGAGAATTGGAATATCCTGAAGAGAAGTGACAATGTTTTTAGGATTGCAGGTAATGAGCCCCTATTTATAAATAAAACATTGTTTAATGTTAAAACATTATTGCGGGACCAAGTTTGATGAAAAATGAAAAGGTAGAGAAGGGTATTACTAAGTGTGGTTCCAGCAGACAGTGTGTCTATATAAATGAAGAAAGCAGTATTACACTGAATAATGGCATGAATTCTAAAATGTTTTTTTTTTTTTTATTGTAATTGTGGGACAATGGATATAGTACGCATGACTACATGGTCTGGGTGTGATGGATTTTATATAGGCAGAAAAAGGAAGGGGCATTAAGAAAAGAAAAAGGATATATGAACAGAATTATGATATCAGTAGGATATCAGTAGGATGAATTTTAGTAACACCCTTTTTAGACATGTTGGACCATGAGGTAAAAGTAAAATGTTCATGTTTCATATTATAGATATTGTTGAGAGGAATCCCCGATTTGGTAATTGGGAAGGTTTTTTAGAATATAAAGAGTTAATATGGCAACTCAGACTGAATGTGACTACAACCCCTGGGTTAAATGATAGTATAGCTTTGCTACCTGCACTTAAGCTAAGAGCCATGAAATTTTAAATGATGTTTATTTATATTTATATATTTTTATACTACAAGCAAAAGATTATTTAACTTATGTATTTTAATATTTATTATAAGACTCACATATTATGTGTCCATTCTTCATATTATTTTAGAAAATATTTATGTGAATATTTGTCCTCATCCGATTGTATTTTTTATATATTTTTATATTTGCATTGAAAGCTCAGACCTTGCGAAGTGTTTTTGGCAACCCTGTCTCTTTGAATAATGAATTTTTTCAATGCTCCCCTACCCTGCCCCCAATTCCCACCTGTCCCCAATGCTTCTACATTTATACACCCTAACCACACCCCCATCCTTACAACCAATCACAAGTCCCAATTCCTTAAAGTGCTACAGCCTACTTCCCTCAAGTCTTTAACATTGTAGGCTACCTTACTTACCCCTATATCCTAACCTATATATAATACTTCCACAATGCCATCCATAACTACCTCATCACACCTGAAGTTCCTACTCTTATTTTCACTCCTACCTATTTTATCTATACCTTATCTACTTACATTCTATGACCATCTTAACTGCCTAGGATTTCATTACCCCATAAAGCAAACCTTCACACCAACAAAGCCATACAAGCACACCCTGCACAACAAGCTACCTACCAACAAAATATCATAGACTGACTCATATCAGATATTATAGCCCAAGGGCTAGGAAATTCCAGAACCTAATATGTAAACTTCTAAAACTTACACTTAGAATACAATTCCACTCCTTAATAGATGGAGATATACATCCTAATCTTGGCCCAAATTCTATCAAGACCACAGAGCCCCACACCCCAACTCCCTCTAACACTCAATTCCTCACCAGACCACCCAACTCACTCTTGATAGCCCATCTTAACATTAGGAGCACAAATAATAAGGTTGCTCTCATGGATGTACATTCATTTGACATCCTATGTCTCATGGAAACATGGCTCAAACCAGCAACACAAGACAATGAAGTTAATCTGTCCGGATACAATATCTTGAGACTAGACTGTAAAGCTAAGAAGGGTGGGGGAGTACCTATCCTATACAAATCTGGATTACAGGTGACCTCTGTAGACTCTAAACCCCCTCTAACTAGTAATGCTGAAATCCTTATTTCCAAGATTCACCTCAATAAATGTAAATCCATCTATATCATCTGTGTTTATCTTCCCCCAGGCAATAACTCTAACACCTTAGAAGATATCCTTAGCTGGCTTTCCACCAACTATCCCCAAGAAACGATAGTACTTGGTGACTTTAATATCAACTGGAGGAGCTGTGCCACTGAACACCCTACTACTCATATTAACCTATATGGTTTTACTCAAACCATTACCTCCTCCACAAGGACCAATAAACTCAATAACAAGGAAAGCACTTTAGACTGGATTCTCATAAATAGTTATCACCAAATTTACAAAGTGGTGATCCTCCCCGAAGATGTAAGTGACCATTCACTCAGCTTCATAATCAGCTATAAAAGAGTGACATTCCAAACCCAATCACCTATAGGACAATAAGGAGTAACAAAAATTTTAACCCTGACATCTTCCAAAATGAACTTAAGGCATGTGAGTGGTCAGCCCTCAAACACCTACCTCTGGAGGAAGCGGTAAGATACTTTAATACTAAATTCTTAGCTATTTTAGACTACCATGCGCCAATACATACAATTAGAACTAGGATTAAACCTGCCCCATGGCTCTCAAAAGCAACCAAACAAAAACCGCTCCTTAGAAATAAAGTCTGGGCCAAGTGGCGTACTACTAAAAGCCCTGCAGATCATTTAAAATTTAGACAGCTAAGAAATTATACAAAAAAGCCATACTGTTGGATAAAATAAACTTTTACATTCAACTCCAACAAACCCATCAAAACAAACCACAAAAGTTCTGGGCAGGGATTAATAAACTTTTACACCCAGGTCATTCTGTCACACCGACCCCATTAGGCTCTGATCATGATAGTCCCAAGCAAATTGCCAATACCTTAAACACTTTCTTTACAGAGACCATTCAATCTCTTGCCAATCAACTATCTTTTGACAGCTCATCTCTGACTACCTCTACATCTAGCTCACCCCCGTCATTTCACCTTCAACCTGTCCCTACATCCCTTGTCTGTACCCTTATTCAAAAACTTAAACCAACCACCCCCTCAGCTGATCTACAACCTGCAGAATATCTGCAAAAAGCTGCAAATGCCACAGCCTATCCCATTTCCATCCTGATTAACAGAACTATTACTGAAGGAACTATCCCATCTATCTGGAAAATTTCACATGGTATCCCCCTGTATAAAGGTGGTAGCTCCAATGAATTACCAAACTATAGACCTATAGCTATATTACCTCCTCTGGCAAAAATCATGGAGAAATGCATTCAGAGACAACCGTTAAACTACCTAATAGAAAACAACTTACTATCTAACTGCCAACATGGTTTTAGGCCGTTTCATAGCACCACCTCTGCCCTATTATCCTTCTCTGACTGTATTAACAAAAATCGCAATAATATCACTCTATCCTCTGCCCTCTTTATTGATCTCTCTTAAGCCTTCAATATGGTTAACCAACAGTTTCTCATAAACATACTCAAAAACCTGTCACTAGATGCAATGGCTATACAATGGTTCCAATCCTACTTAAACAATAGACAGCAGGTAGTACTGTGGGAGAACAACTTATCATCCGACCTCCCCATTGTCCTTGGTGTCCCACAAGGCTCCATATTAGGACCTCCTCCCCATTGCCCTTGGTGTCCCACAAGGCTCCATATTAGGACCTCTCCTATTTTCTATTTTTATTAATGACCTACATTCTGTAATACCTCAAGCTACCTGTATATAATACGCTAACAATTCCATGTAAATATGCTCAGCCACTTCTTCATCAGACCTTCATACCCTCACCCAAAATGTGTTTAATACAGTCGAGAAATGGCTTCTACACCATTGCTTCATCTTGAACCCCAAAAAAACAAAACTCCTACTATTCACTCCCACTCGTAGGGCCTCCCCAATTAACTTTACTGTGACATCAAACAACGGTACTATCATATCTCCTGATCTAACTACAAAACTTCTAGGGGTACTAACTGATAACAACCTTAACTTTGATACTCATATTAACAGTACTATAAAAACAGTCAACAAAAACTAGGCTCCCTCTATAGGAGCAAACCCTTTCTGATTCCATTAGCCAGGGCTACTATTGCCCATACCCACTTAATCTCTACTCTCCTCTATGCCTCCCCTATATATACTAATCTGTCCAAAAACAACCTGAACAAGCTGGCTATCTCCTACAATAATATTGCCAGATTTGCAACAGGATCCCCTTTCAGAACCCATCATTGTCTTAATCTTGAACAACTAGGATGGCTAGAGTTGCCAAATCTACTACTATTTAACCAATTGACAGTTGCCACAAGATCCTGTATCAACCTACTAACACACCAACACTTACCAACCTTATCACCTCCTACAATAACCTTAAGACCCTAAGCTCATCTAATAAACTACTTGTACAAATAGGTAAAACCAACAATATGGCTGGTGACTCTTTGTTCTCTAATACCATGGCAAAACCTGGAACTCACTCCCCAGTGACTTGACCTCCCTTTCCTCAATACCACTATTTAAAAACAAACTGAAACTATACCTTAAATCACATTGGTTATGCCCTTGTGCTAACCCTGACTAATTACCCCACTTATCTCTGGATACTTATCACTATGCCTGTATAAACTAGTTGCTTTTCTGTTAACCATAAAGAGAGTGTTTTTCTATATATTAATCAAATGTCATTATGAATAACTATTATAACTATCCATATATGATATGTATTAAGATTCTGTAAGCAGAAATGTAAGGAAATGTAATGAATTGCTAAAATATGTAATGTACTTGCATCTGTATAAAACGGTCATATAATATAAATAATACCGTGTTTTTGTGGATCTTTTCTCCCCGGGCCTCTGCTGAAAATGGACATATATATCCAGCTGGACTAGCCCAGTCAACAAATGTAAAATAAATAAATAAATAAATAAATAACTAAATAACTAAAATAAGGAATGAAAGGTATTTAAGGAAGTGACATTCCAGCTTTCAGTATTCTGATGAAGTCCCCCATTACAGATGAAAGCGCTAAATCTTTCATTGTGTACATTGAATTTTATTGTTTTTCTTGCATTTATCAAAGTACTTATTTTTATAAGTCAATTGCTCCATCTGTTCATTCATGTTCTAACTAGAGGTTTTTGGTTATTTTCGAGTGCTTTCGATCCTTTTTTTGGAAGGTTCATTAACTTTAGGTCTACAGCAATCTTATCTCTCTATCCAAAACACTTGAAAATTGTATTCAAAAACAGTTGCTAAATCATCTCCGGCATGAAGAACTCCTATTTTCCCAATACAACATTGCTTCCATCCTTCCCATAGTACTAACACTGCACTTCTAACTTATACAGATACTGTTGATAGAGCTACAGATAATGTTAAAATAGTCCCCTACTTATTTTTAGACATCTAAAGCCTTCAACACAGTTTGTCACAGCAAACTTCTACTTCATATGTCCTCATTAGGTCTCTCTCAACCCACCGTTTTATGGTTCAAAAGCTACCTAACCAATAGGAATCAGTCAGTAAAATTACACTCCACCCTCTCTTCATACCTCCCAGACACTACTGGTGTCCCACAAGGCTCTATCCTTGGTCCCTTTCTCATTAACATTTTTCAACAACACTGTCCACACATCCATACAACAGGACTCCCTAACAGAGTCTGCAGATGACGCTGCACTCATTTGCACATATGACAACCTCCAAAAAATGGCTCTGGAAGCTTTAACAGCAACTGAAACATGGCTTTGTAACTCATTACTCATGCTCAACCCTAAAAAAAACAATTTCTTTTATCCCCAAATCCCTCTCACATGAAAAAAAAAATTTAAATCCTCTCTCTTGATAATAAAACCAGTGAAGTCACTTCTCAAAGCAAATTATTACGGATAATAGTAGATTATCTTACATTTAACCAGCATATACAAAACTGCATAAGAAAAACTCATCAAAAACTAGGGATGCTTTATAGAGCCAACAACTTTCTTACTGATGCAACTACTTATCTCATCCCCTCACTTATTTATGGCACTCCAATCTTTACTAACCTTCAGGCAGTACAAAAGACAAAACTTGAACAATACTACAAGGTTGTTAAATCTGCAGCAAATATCCCTTTCAGAATCCACCACCACATAGCACTAAAAGGTCTAAACTGGTTAGAACTACCCCATCAGCTAACATACACACAGTTTCTTATCACCTATAAAATTATCCAGCATCCACCTGTTTGTCCAACACTAAATAACATTCTGCACAACTATGTTTCCAGTCAGTCATTATGATCCAGTGACCAAAAGCTTCTGCCTATTCACAAACCTATCAAATCTGCTGTGTATTGTCTTTAATTGAATGCTGTTGCTAAGACTTGCAATTCCTTATCTGTATCCATCAGGTCAATGCCCTCCCATCCTTCTAAACCATTCTCAAAGACTTCCTAGCCAAAAGCTGGTTCTGTTCTTGCTCAGCATCAGGATAAACTATGTCCCTAATGTGAACAAATACCTATTCATACCTTACATCTCCTTACTCTCCCATTTTCACTCACTTCCTTACTTCTATCAGTTTTCATGCCCTGGCTTCTCCCTAAATAAACCATAACCCTGATTTTCTCTCACTTCGTATTGCAATTCCTGTTTATATTATGCTAACTTACCTTTAATTTGTCTATAAACTGGCTAAAAGTTCTCTGTTAGACCACAGTTACATTTCTTGTATCTATTCTTAACTAGTGTTTTCATATTATGTCTAAACTATACTTGTTTTTTTGTTATTTTTAAAGAATGTAAAATTATTGTTCTTTAAATGTTTTGTAATACTTTGGAGATTGTTTTCCCTGGGCCTCCACTGAAAATGAACTGAATCCGACTCTTATAACAATACCATGAACAGCTGCTGCCATCCATGTAGTTTCCTAGGCAAGTGGGGAATGTAAGCACATTGTCAAGTCTTTCTTCTGTATTACAAACATACGTGAACACACACACACACACACACACACACACACACACACACACACACACACACACACACACACACACACACACACGACAGACCACACAAAGGCACAACCCTCCCAGAGCCCAAGAGTGGCACACACACACACACACACACACACACACACACACACACACACACACACACACACACACACACACACACACACACACACACCTACGATCAAACCAGATTTGCCAATCTGCCTGCTTCATGTCTTTGGAAGGTAGGAAGAAACTGGACTAGCTGGAGAAAACCCAAGACAACAGAGAGACATGTGGACTCCAGAGAAAGGCACCCCAGCCAAGAGCTGTGAAGGGTGCAGTGCTACTCTCAGTGCCAGCCATGGCCTAGATTCATAGGTGTGTACTACACGAATGACCAATGGGGCCATTTTAAGCCTAGCAATGCATTCCACATCTCTGAGAAGTTCTGGTATCCTTGGTAGTTTTAGCAAGGGCTTGGGAGATAAAACATTTACAGGGTGCCTATAAGCATTAGAGACATAGCTGCCAAACCAGGGGTGATTTTCCAGTCCCCCATCCAGTTGTCCAAGTTACATTTGAATTGGGTTAGGGAGGAACTCTGCTTTACATGAATGGGGAACATAACTCAGGGAAGAGATAGTCTCTGGGATACATACCTTTCTCTCCAGCAGGTCCTATTTATGTCACAGGCAAAATTTAGGTTTTTAAAATTGGGTAATTCTGCTGCTGTTTGTTTTGCGTATATTCAGGAGGTCCATTAGAATGGGGTTCAACAATGCTTTGTATGCCAGGCATATATCTTCCGTCAAAAGTCTGTAGGAGACACAATACTGGGATAGAGCTTTGAGGTCGTCTGTGTAGTACATTTTCTTTACTCCCTGTATTGTTATAGGTTGCTACTAGGCTATCGGCCCTAGGGCCTATACAACCCAGCCATAACAATTCCCTGGGTATTTCTTCCCACAATATTTACTTCTCTGGACCCCTGTCTAGCAGGGTGACTGACATGATCCCCGAGGTGAATCTTTCTTCCCTCCCAATCCAAAGTTTTTTTGAAGAGGGCCAAGGAGGTGCTCAGCTTGACATGTATTGACAGTCTATTCTAGAGTATGGGGAGTCTCTGGGTCAGGAACCTATCCCTCCAGCATGTTTTGTTCATTGTGATGACAAGGTTTGGATCCCTGGAGCTTATGGCTCTGAGGGTTTGGGATTTCTTTAAGTGGAGCATGTCCAACAGCTCAGGGTTTGACATGGCCTTGTATGTTAAGCAGAGATCACCTCTGAGTAGATGATATGCCACAGAGTATAGCTGGAGTTTTTTTTTAGACGGTCAGCATATGGCATCTGCTTTAGGCCTGTGATTCTTTTAGTGAGGTATTTCTGTGGCCTTTCCAGCTGTTGCAGATGTCTTGTGAGGTACATACCAAATGGGGCATTATACTCTATAATGGGTCTAATGAGGGATGAGTACAGTGGGAGAATGACCTGACTGTTGTGGCGATGTGGTTATCGAAAGTGAGACCACTGTCCACCTGTGTCCCTAAGTCTCTCATCACACTTTTGATGTTTAGTGTACTGCCACCTATGTGGTAATTCATGGGTACATGTTTTTTTCCAAAGGGGATAACTATACATTTCTTGGTATTAAGCTTGAGCCCATCGCTCTGGCACCAGGCATCTGTTTCTATAAGGCCCTTTTGTAGAATATCCACATCATTTGGAGATTCAATAATGGCTCCCAGTTTGCAGTCATCTGCAAACTTTGTTAGCTAGACTCCCTTAGTGTTGGCCTGTACTTCAGAGAAGTAGATGCCAAACGAGAGTGGTCCCAGGTCTGAACCCTGAGGTACTCCACTTGTCTGGACTGGACTTGGAGTCGGCTACTTTTACTGTCTGGGTTCTGTCAGTAATCTAGTTGGCAACCCATCGAGTGACGTAGGGATTTATGCCCAGCTTAGTAATATGCCAGTTTATAATGTAAGGTTAGATAAATGAGGAGACTCTACATTTTTACACAGTTTTCGTATGTGATTTTCACCATATTGCTACTGCGATAAATGTATTCATTTGCTTGTTAAATAAGGCAGTTTTAAACAACAGGAAAATGCATATTATGTTCACAATGCTATTTTAACTACTGTTCCTTTAAATTTTAAGATGGAGAGACCAGCTGATTTTAATCATAGTTTTAAACATGACTATTTAAACTTGATTTTTGTAAATGTTAGTATCTGATGAAGTTCAAAGAAGTATTTGGAAGAAAAGCGCTTCATTAAACTTTGTGGATTCAGTCTTCAGTGAAGTTGCCAGTTGTTTTTGTTTTAATTTTTCATTTTTTTTTGTATCTTGGATTTTGGAGTTTTTATATATATAATAGTTCATTACTTCTGTTTCTACTGTTGTTAGGTAAAGAAAGAACTGTAGTTTGTACACATGTGACATAAGTTTGGACTTCAATTTAAACTGAAACTGAATCTGGATTGTTAAGAGGTCACAGAATAATGTACATGTAGGGTAAACCCCATGTCTATAGTAAATGAATTATATAATTTGTAAAATTGACCAATGACATCACCTTCCCCAAGCTCAAACACTTCCTGGTTAGTTTCCAGATTCCTGACACCATGATATTTTTGAGGTTGGCACAGTGTCTTGTTAGATGTTTGACATGCAGAAGCCTGCTAGGGTTGGTTATAAGAACATTATAAGCACAGCATTACACATCCTGCATGTTAGCTAGTAGATGTAAGAACTGCATGCTTGCTATAAGGAATAACATACCAAGTGTTTTTTCTGCTGGTGAGAATAAGATTCTTCAATACAAACCATGGACCTCACAAAGTCAGCACAAAATTATTTATAGGATCTCTGCAGACTGGCAAACTGTTACGGTTGCATCCCTCACAGTGATATGGCTTTCCAATTAAAATATATTGTCTGGTTACAAGCAAGCAATTACACTTAAGAGGTCTTAGTTAATTAAAATGAATTAAAGGAAAGACAGGAAAGCAGAAGACAATATAGTGAAGAAGATTTGAGGCAGACAGGGACAAGGTAAGAAGAAATGAGGGTGTCCAGCAAAGAGATGGATGGATTGTGTGAGAGACCTACGACAGTCAGGCATGACTGCTGAAGAAGGTAGGAGAGTGGAACTGAATTGAGAAAAATGGTGACAAGGAACTGAATTGAGAAAGATGGTGACACGTGAGACGTCACCCAGACCCAGTATAGAAAAATAGGGAAAAAAGGGGTTGAGAATGATGGTGATGAAATGAACAGTCAAAAGTACAGATAATGAACAGTCAAAAGTACAGATAATGAACAGTCAAAGGTACAGATATGTGCCCTAGAATCCTCCTAGTGGAAAAAGACAAATATTTGACTATTTACCATCAGCTTCTGTTATGAAATCTTTTCAATATCAACACACAGGTTTTTGTTTTATACTTAAGATTTCATCACTGCTTCTTTCACATTAAAGTATGAATGCCAAGACTAACTTTATGCATCATTACGTCACTACATCAAAAATGAAAATATCCTGGAAAATGGTTATTTTATGTAACCATGCTCACAAGTCACTCAGTACAATGAAGAAAAGACATTCAGTCCTTCAAGTAATACTTACAGGTTCATACTATGCTGTCAGTCTGCAGACGGTTATAAGCCTAGCCAATAACCACAGATCAGAACCAAAACTCTGTACCTGGTATGTGTGAAGTAAAGGCATTAACCATTATGCAAAACCCTCCCCTGCTGCATAATTATTAAAGTGAAGTTTTCATTGTAAATGTGACCTTTTATAATGTCTAGATTCAGAAATACTGATGCCTACATACTTTTTGTGTGTAGATTTTTTTAACTGGGTCAAGGGGGCAACTTTTCATATTTTGAAGAAAATGGTTTCATTGTTTTCTTTCAGGATCCAAAAGTTAATCTCATCTGAATGCCATTAAAAATACAAATCTCTGACTTCAGAGAGAAGCATTTCAGTTTTAGCATTGCTTTAACATGCAAGATTAATGCAGCTGGGGAGCTGCTTTCAGCAATGTATCAGACATAATGTAATGTGCAAGACAATAACAGAGGGAAATTCCCATTTATTCTCAATTAACTATGTTTACATCTCAGGAACTGTGTGTGTGTGTGTGTGTGTGTGTGTGTGTGTGTGTGTGTGTGTGTGTGTGTGTGTGTGTGTGTGTGTGTGTGTGTTTTAATTCACTTGTGCAGCTAAAGTTTGATTACTTAGCTTTTGACACTTATTATAAAAAAGAAGACATTTGTCAGTGTGCCCTCCAAAGATATGTGTATGTACTGACAGGTCTGTATCTAGCATTGTGAGCCTGGTTAAGATGATGAAGCATCATGATCTAACTCCCCACCTGATTGCAACCATTTATCTCAGATAATACTAAAAGGCACTTGACCACAAAATGTACTTTATGGTGATATACTAATAAAAAGTGAAAACTTTGTTTTCCATCAGAAACAGTCTAACCTTTACAGCAGGCAGTCATGTTGATCAGTTCTAATAGCTTACAGATCCGGATGTGTCATCTGTTTATTTTTTTTTCTAATTAATATGTGTATTTTGGTACTTTAAGTAAATGAGTACAGAAGAGGCAGTGAATAAAATATAAATGAAAAATACTCAGCTAAATTAAATATCATCTTCACCTTTCAGTTTTCATGTAGGTTTCCCCCAGTGTCTTCCAAGTTAATCCTATCTCATGACCAGCACCTTGCAGTTGGCACAGAGATTTAGGCTAGGATGCACAGATATTGGTGTAGCAGTGTAACTTACAATGCACCAATGTCCTGATTTCATCACTGTTATTTTGGGATTCATAGTCATGTATATTCCAACTAGGACAGCATTTCATTACCAGGGAACCAGGGGAATTTGTATGACTGTGGATTGCTCAAAAGGACAGTACTTTTCTGAACAGGTGTGCACCCTAAGAGCCTGCACTGGGAGGCACTGCAGGTCCTGCAGACAACATAAAGGCACAATCTTCCCAGAGAGTGACACACTCACACATGCGCATGCGGGCACGCGCGCGCACACACACACACACACACACACACACACACACACACACACACACACACACACACACACACACACACAGACTCCCAATCCTACTCCCATATATACACACTCATACAGCTACAAGCATACAACACATACTCTTACACAAAACACTGGAAGAAACTTACTAGCAAACTGGTAGCTAGTTTGACAGCTATGAAAGCAACTGATATAAGCCAAAATATGACAGCTACTTTGACAGCTGTCAAACCAGGCAGAGTAGTGCGTGTGGAACTGTTAATACTGTCTATCACGGTGTTTAGGGCTTACATGCATACATACATACATACATACACAGTCCAGATCATCAAACAATTGTAACCATAGTCAAGAAATAGAAGCAGTTTAATACTGTCATGCACAGACTGCCCACTTCACTGATATAATCTATCCACACATGGTACACAAATGTGATCCTTTAAAAGGCAGTCTGATAAAACTATATGTAGTCTGAATCATTTATAACTGGCACGCGCACACACACACACACACACACACACACACACACACACACACACACACACACACACACACACACACACACACACATAAATGCATCCATTACTACATATCTGGATCTGTGATCTCTGCATGTTAAAACTGTCCAGCTTCCCTTGTTTAGAATTCCTCATTAAAGATGCATAAGCCTATGCTGTACCTAGTGGAATGCACTTATCCATTTTGTAACTGTTCTTTGAAGTAACTTGCATAGTAAGGGAATGCAAGGCATCCATACTCTGTAAGTTACCTAAAGATCCACACTACTGTCGGCTACTATGCAAGCTACTCTGCATGGCTTTTTGAACTTGGTAAACCATCTATTTATTTATTTATTATTTATTTGACATTTGTTAACCGGGATAGTCCGACTCGGTCACAAGACCCCATTTTCAGCAGAGGTCCGGGAGAAAAGCTCCACAATTTTAGAAAATTACAAGACTTAGAGGCAAACTACAATATATAAGTATACAGTGAGTACATTGCTAGTTTAACTGTGATAACACTTTACACAAAGGCATACAAGCAAAATTAGTAGATATAAGTATACAGTGAATACATACATGTTTATCTTGACAGCACTTTACACAAAATTATAAATCTGACAAGATTTTTAACATGATACAGTGTCACTACTTTAGTGATAGGATACCTGCACAATACCATTCTTCATGTTTAAGTTGGAAGAATACTTGTCCTGTTTAGATTAGTTCATAAGGAGGCTGGAGTAGTATGGTACATTTTTTCCAGTCTTGACAGTGCTTAATGGTAGTGGACATGTTAATGTAATTAAAGGACGTATTGGAGGGCAGACTGTTTATTAGCCTGGGGTTATGTATGTGCATAACCATGATTTATTTAGGTGTTCTCTTAGGAAGGATTTAAAGAGAGGCAGGCTAGGAGTTGGCCTAATGTTGGGAGGGAGGGTGTTCTAAGATTTAGCAATAGAGAGTGAGTATAGAGATTTTCCTGGGTTTCTAGAAGGTTTGTAGATTTCAAGAAGGTTTTTATCTTCAGATCTGAGGGGTTTGTTTGGTTTGTAACATTGTATTAGGCCTTCAAGAGCTGGACAGGCAGTGGGCCTATAAAATAGGTTGTGTGTTGTAATTAGGTGTGTATATGAAAGCTGCTGTGCTAATTCTAACCAGTTTGAGTGATGTACAGTGATATGTGCGGTAGCTGGAGTTGGTTGCGAACTCTGTTGTAGCATTGCTCTAATTTAGTTTTGATGGAGTTCTGCAGATTGGTTAGTATACATCTATGAATCCCAGCCAGAGTGTCTTGCCTTAACTCCTGTGCACAGCCAACTATTTACAATTACATAAAGCACTGTAGCAAAGAAACTGCCAATCCCATACTATTGGATGCAGACATAAAAAGTGTGAAATACGAAAATATGCAACTATAGTTATTTTATGACTACATGGTTCATCTTGAAGAAAGTACAATAGAAACTTGAAACGACATATGCTAAATGTTTTATGCACACCACATTTTTGTTCTTCCAGGTTTCTGAATAAAAATGTGGTAAAATGGTACAAGGTTTTACCCATGATAACAAAAAATATGGTCAGCTAATTAGCACTGACAAACACACAAAGACTTGTTACTTGTTTAGTGTTGAAACATCTGGTACTCAAAAATACAAACAAGACAGAATATGTGACTGTGTACTGACAGCTGCATTAGCTTTACTTTTACACTGCAGAGCACTTTATATGAAATGAGACCACATGATACATATAAAAGACTATAAATGCTATAGATATTAATATAAAAATATGTTAGTGACCCTTTTTCAAAAGCAAATTCCTGTTTTTTGAAGTAGATACTTATAAATTCTCTAGATACAGTAACAGACATTTCTCATTCATTTGCTCAAATGCTTTTGGATTTTAAGCAGCAGAAATTTCCATTATTTAAGTATATGTAATATTTTACTGTTACAATGCAAAATAAATATCATGGTATCACATCAGTACTTTGCAGCTGTTGATACATATGAATTCTTGAACTGTCAATATATTTATTTATGTATATATTTATATATTTATCTGAGGTATGTGACCTTACTGTCTTTTGTGAGGTTCTTAATAATTTGAACTACCCTCTCAGATTGTGAATAGATAGAACTACAAGCAATGTGATGAAACTTTCACTATTCCAAAAATCTCTTAAATTCCCTACTAAAATACTCCAGACTGCAATAATATTGGCGCATCTCGAAATCAGTGTCTTAAAAAATATAGCTTACAATGCACTGATCTTACCTTAATTCATTGCACCCATCAGCTTCATTCTCTCAGGAAACTTTCAGTAAAAGTCAGCACATATCAGATGCACAGTCTTGTCAATGAAAAAAACTGTTCCAACTGTACTCCATGATGTTCCTGGAACTCAACAAGTAATCTATTCTTGGGAATGTCATGACAGGTAAACTATACTACATAATGCTGAATCTCTTTTCAATATGTAGATAAATGACTATCCAAAATAACACATCAGAAGTTCATTGCATAAACTACATAATTCCGAAGTGCAACTCATCCATACTTTTTCCCCTTAACTGATATGGCACTATTAATTCATCAGTCTTAAACATCAGTCCTTGTATTTAACTAATCTGTTTTTTAAGTATTTTTCTTTCTTTCTTCCTTTCTTGAACGTTATACCTTCTGGAAAATCTCTCTACAGCCAACACTCAAATCATTAGCATCTCTAGATCACTCTCAGAACACCACTGAATTTGTTATGCTTCTTTTTGTCACATGCAACTCTAGAATTTTCCAATTAACTTCCATCACCAAACAAGTCTTTCTGTTCTTGCAAATATGAACAGTTCTGCATATGTTTCTTTTCCTGACTTAAACTCCATAACTTAAGCCATACTTCTTCAATTACAGAAACATAAAATATTCATTCCAGTTCTGATGGTGCCTTGAGCACTAACATCTTGAACTTACTTTACGATGGCATGTGTTCACTCTTCACTTACCCTGTCTTCCTACAAATATACTCATGAAAATTTTCACAACCACATACCATGGCTAGCAGCTATTTTCCTTTCTAAGGACATTTCTTCTGATAATCACTAAAGCTCTACACTTATTTCAGTACTTATGCATTATCTCAACCACATTTCGAGGTTGCTGTAAGTGGTAATGTTTGAGCGAAATGACTCTCTGATGCAGTGAAAATCATTAGCGCTGCTACTGGCAAGCTGCAACTGAATGTAAGATGCCATTAAGGCATACATTAGCAGCTTACCAGTAGCAGCGGTAATGAGTTCTTTAACTTTTATTTTCCAGTGCTCTTTCTACATGTAGTAATTTGCATGTGATTTTCCACATACAGATAGACATGTTTAATGGCGTACACATTACTACATAATATAAAAACTCTTCTACAAACAAACCCACAGGTCTTTTCAGGTATTTGCGGGCTGCTTCACAGGCTACAAATAAGTAAACGGGAAAAGTGTACCTTAAAATGAAGACCACAGCTACAGTCCTTTTGTACCATTCACTTAGCTAAACAGGGAAACTATCTGGAGACCAAGACATTACACACAAAAAAAAAAGACCAGTAAATACGGAATCCCTTAAGACATTAGCTCATTCTGAGGTCATGCATCCCTTGTGCCCTGCTGTTTCCAAATAATGAATCAAGCTTGTGAAAAATTGACGCACAAAATAGGGACAGAATGTAAACATTGCTCTTATAAACTTTTTGGAAACTGGAGAAATCGCTACTTACATATTATCGCAACGTCAAAATGTGGTTGCAATAATACATAAGTACCCTTACTTCTAATATTTTATCTTCCTGCAGAATCACTGCATCAGCTTTCTGGTGCCAGCTAGGAGCTTTTCCTCCACATTTGGTGGCAGTAAATGCCACTGTTCTTCACAACCATCTCATAAAAGACTCAGAATGCCACTGTTTCTCTGACATACCATGACTTAAAACCCTCTAGGTTAATCTATGACCTGCTGCTCTGCTACTACTTCCAAATTCATTACAACTTTCATGTCAGTAATACAGCTTGTATGTTCATATTGCCTGTCAGTGCATTTACGATGTTGTACTACATTTACTATGTTTATATATATCCTAACATTTTTTAAAGGGAAAGGTAACAGAATGAGAAAAGGCTAAGAATTTATTTGGATTGCAGATTAGGGATTGCCTTCCTTATCAAGGATTGATATCAGAGTATAGGCAAAGAGAAAGAAATAGGGGCTGTTAAATGAAAGACCAACACTGGTAAAGTTTTTAACAGAATCTAGAACAGAAGCTGCCATAAAAAAATAAATAATTAGTAGAGCATATAAAATGTTGCATGATAACTACAAGAATCAATCAGAGGATATTAGAAAGGGTTGGGAAGAGAGACTGCATATGCAATTCACAAAGAGACAATGGGGGGGGGGTATATGTGTATCTCTGAAATATGCAACAAAGTCTATAAGATTTATGATCTTTGCCTGGAAGTGTTTACATAGGTATTTTTATACCCAAGTAGACTCCAAAGAATTTTTCCTCAGGAGGATAGCAAATTTTGGAGGTGTGACGGGCAGGTCAGAGGTGGCTGGGAACATATTTTTGGGAGTGTAGTGAGCTGGCAGACTTTATGGATTCCCTGCGGACCACTCTGTTGGAGAAGCTGGGTGAGAGGATTGAATTGGACTGGGGTGATGAATTTTTGAGGTATGATACAGAATTGGAATTGCTTACACATAGTAAAGTCTTCTGAGTCTACTTATGGTGGCTGCCAAAAAAAAAAGCAATTACTAGAAAATGTAAATCAAAGTCTAGACCAACTTTATTAAAAGTAGTGAATATAGTAATAGAGATAAAACAACTGGAAATGGGAACTTTAGAAAAGGAAAGGAGCAAACTACATAGGAAAAAATGGGAATTGTGGGAAGGAACGATGTTTAAAAGGCAGGATTTCCCAGTTATTTACATAAATAAGATAAATAAATATAATAAAATAAGTAACGAAGGGCCACAGCTCCAAAGGCAAACCAAAACTTTAATCTGTGAGCGCTTTCATTCACTCACATCAAATGAACTTCTTCAGACAAATTCAAACAGTAAAACCCCTCCTTATATAACCAAGAAATCACATGACCAATAAAATGCATTACATCACAAGTTTAAAACTGATTGTTAAAAGGCATACACATATTTATAAAGATATTTACGTATACTTTAAAATATTTTTTAAGCACAAAGTGGAGAATTATTGATATATAAATATATTAAAAAACAATCAAAAAGGTGCATCCATACAAACCTATAAGTACATAAAATATTATATTATCTTATAAGAACATTCTACACTGAATTTCATAAATTCATTCAGCGTAATAAACTTTTAAGTTTGAGTAAACATATAACAGAACACTGCTCATTAAGGCCTGGATAGCTATGCACATTTAAGGTAAGTTGCCACCATAACTCTTGTCTTTTGAGTAAAAGGGCTGTATGCCCACCTCTAGGGTCCTCCATCACCTGGTCGATCACCTTAAATTTGAAGTGGTGTCCAGGGTTGTCCCTAATGTGGTTGGCCAAAGCATTATTTTCTCTGTTTCTATTTATACTATAAATGTGTTCATAGATTCTTTCTTTGAACATACAATATTTTTTTCCGATATAAAATGCCAGACAGAGTTGACATCTTGCCAAATATACCACACTTTTAGAGTTACAGTCATATCTAGCAGTGAGTGAAAAATGCCTGTTAGCAATTGTATAGTCCCTACCTATGTCTATGTACCTGCAATAGGCACAAGCTTCACATTTAACCATTCCTGGGTTCCTGTTGTACAATTTATGCTCTTTCCCTAATATATTTTTTAAGTTAGCTCCTTTTCTATACACAACTCTTGGTAGGGTGCCCAATTTAGATCTAAGATCAGTGTCTCTCATAAGGATACACCAGTTTTTTAACAGGGTGCCCCTTATGGACTCACCATAAGGTGTATATGTAGTAATTAAGCTGACAATATATCCTTTCTTATCCCTATTGTTATTACTGTGCATTGGTGTATTTATGTCAGCAGTATTACCCTCAGTAGTGGCAGGGCTAAGCATATGAGCTAATAAGGCTGGTGGTCCCAAAATGGATGAGAAGTGCCCCTCCCTTCCTTTTATTTGGACTTCTTTTACGAGTCCCTGCAGTAACACTTCTGGGTAGCCCCTTCTTTCAAACATTTGTTTTAAATTATTGCATTCCTGCATGAATTATCTATCCAAGGTGATCATCCGTGCTGCCCTAACCAGCTGACCTTTGACTATAGATGTTTTCTGGTATTGTGGATGGCAGGTTGTGTAATGTAAAAATGAGTTTGAGAAGGTTTTCTTTCTATGAATTTTAGATAAGTAGCATCCCCCTAAAATGTCCTTTAGTTAATTCCACATCCAAGTAAGCAATCTTTACGCTGTCAAAATTGGATGTGAATTCCAGAAAGGATGTACTGGCATTCATCTCATCCACTATTTCCTTAGCCGTAGTTTCATCTCCATTTATGATCATAAATATATCATCCAAAAATCGTGTATAATACATGATTATATATTTGATGTTACTTCTGGCAAACACAAAATGGTGCTCCCAGAAGGCCATAACTAAGTTGGCGAAACTACCGCCACATGTGGGCCCCATAGCTACTCCCCTTTTCTGTAGGTAGTATGTACCATTAAACATGAAAAAACTGTTCTGGAAAATGATGTATAGTAGTTATTCAACTAATCTAGTTTCATTTGCTGGGGCACCTCTTTCTACTAACACATCTACCACCCATTCAACTCCTAAATTGTGAGGGATGACTGTGTAAAGGTCTTTTACATCCACAGTTAAAAAGTTGAGCTCTTCACTACATTCCTGATTATTCATGGCCCTTAAAAATGACCAGGACTCCTTACAAATTTGGTGTTCCATTGTTACATATTTTTTCAAGATACCATCAACTGCCTCAGCACAAGCATATGTGGCTGAATTTCTCCCATCAATTATGGGGCATAGAGGAGGGTTAGCCAGATTCTTATGAATCTTTGGAGTGCCAAAGATAACAGGTGTGATAGGTGTTGATGTTAAATATTTAAACATATCCAAGTCTATCTGACCACAAATAAATAAACCATTAATGTAACCTCTTATTTTCCTGTATGCTACATTAAGTTCATTTAAAGACACTATTTCATAACTGTCCTGTTTCAGCATTTCTTCCATTCTACAGTTATACTTCATGACTCTGATGTTGGCAAGCTTCAAAGCATTTAGTTCCAGTACATTTTCATTAGTCTTTTGAAATCCCCCATGAGCATAACAGCCCTTTAATTTATTTCTAAAATCAATTTCACACATTTTTTCAAAAAGTGCTAGTGTAGGATGCAAGAGTGGGTTAAAAGTACTAGGAACCCTGTTTTCATTCACATTATTCATTTCACAACCATGAAATAAAAGCTGTAAATTTAATTTACGTATGTAGAGCTTAAAGTCCATCAGTACACTGCCTATATTTACTTTATGCGTTGGTATAAATGCCAATCCCCTTGCTAAAAGTTCAATTAAATTAGGTTCTATAGTCACAATAGTAAAGTTAAATATATTAAAGTCACCTTGCTGGTTAGTTTGAACAGATGTAGAAACACAAAAAGTTTGTTCCCCTGAAACTCCATTGATGTTTCTCCCTTGCAAACACTCACTTCTTCTTGGCTGGCTTGTCCCTTCCTGTTCCTCTGGTACAGTGACATCACCAGTGATGTCACTACAGGGCGGATCTGCTTCAGCCTCCTCATGCATATTAATATTAACAAAGCATTGTGGTTGTTTTACAGGGGCTTTGCTACTCTTGATGGGCATTCTTGGGTGTGGGAAAGTCAGCCCATTAATGTAGTCAAAGGCAAGAGTTATGGTGGCAACTTACCTTAAATGTGCATAATTACCCAGGCCTTAATGAGCAGTGTTCTGTTATGTGTTTACTCAAGCTTAAACGTTTATTACGCTGAATGAATTTATGAAATTCAGTGTAGAATGTTCTTATAAGATAATATATTTTATGTACTTATAGGTTTGTATGGATGCACCTTTTTGATTGTTTTTTATATATTTATATATTAATGATTCTCCACTTTGTGCTTAAAAATTATTTTAAAGTATATGTAATATCTTTATAAATATGTATATGCCTTTTAACAATCCGTTTTAAACTTGTGATGTAATGCATTTTATTGGTCATGTGATTTCTTGGTTATATAAGAAGGGGTATTACTGTTTGAATTTGTCTGAAGAAGTTCATTTGATTTGAGTGAACAAAAGCACTCACAGATTAAAGTTTTGGTTTGCCTTTGGAGCTGTGGCCCTTTGTCACTTATTTTATTAGTGCTTTATTTGTTGTTTTTTCGCTGGTCAGTTTGTTTGTTAGGGCATGGCTAATGAAGGTGAACTTAATACCCCTTATTTGTGCTCAGAAACACAAATGAGAACAATGTTGCTGTATCTATAACAAACCTTACACGGATTGTACAAACGTTATCACAGAAAGTGGAATACTTGAATGGCAGGCTGTTGGCTAATGAGACTAACGGAAGAATGAATGTGCAAACAATACCCCATGTGAGTTTATCAAATGCGGGTTCATCTTCTGTTACTGAACTCCTTAGGCTGCACATGGGACAAACATCCACCACTGAATTACCTTATAGAGCTAACCATGACCAACAGCCAAATGAATGACTGACTTATAACCTGCGTGGAGGTGAACTGCCATGGAGGCTTATTGGAGTTCCAGAGCTAAGGGAATGGTTAGAGCAAGATTTTTCCCTTGGGCTACAATAGGATAATTCTAATACTACAGTGGAACAACCGGTCAGTGGCACTGATATCAGGACTGTATTGAAGCAGCTTGATACAAGTTTGCTTAAATATAGAAAGATTCAGTTGGAAATAGTGTACCTAGAAGAATGTCTGAAACGTGAACAGGTACCAAAAGGGTTAAGGTATTGTACCTATCCGATGGGGGTTATACCAAACTCTTAATTTCACCTTAGAACTGGTTTCATTTTTTAACCAACAGGGGCTTAGCTTAATGAAAATGATGACATCTAATTATAAAAAAAGAAAACGCTGAGCTGTTTAATGAACCGTTAATGCTGGAGGATAGCGTTAAAACCAACACTGACTTGGATAGATACAAATTTGAATACAATAGAACTTTTGAGTCCATTGGTGCCTTGATTTTAAAATATAACGCTACAAAAATCAAGAAACTACAGAGAGACCTTGATGACTACATTAATGGGCTGGCTTTCTCACACCCAATAATGCCCATCAAGAGTAGCAAAGCCCCTGTAAACCAACCACAATGCTTTGTTAATATTAATATGCATGAGGAGGCTGAAGCAGATCTGCCCACTAGTGCCATCACTGGTGATGTCACTGAACCAGAGGAACAGGAAGGGACAAGCCAGCCAAGAAGAAGTGAGCGTTTGCAAGGGATAAACATCAATGGAGTTTCAGGGGAACAAAATTTTCGTGTTTCTACATACAACGGTCAAATGCAACGAGGAGGCACCAAAAAGAAGGCAAAATTGTGGAAAAACAAACACTACAACAAACAGAGATAGTAGCAAACTGTATAGTACAGCTTGAAGAAAATGAAAATGAGCTTGGGACTGTTATTTCTGGTGAAGAAAACAACCACAGTGAAGCAGCTGTTACTTTTGGTGAGGAATACAACCACAGTGAAGCAGCTGGACATCCTGTTATTCAAACTAACCAGCAAGGTGACTTTAATATATTTAACTTTACTACTGTGACTATAGAACCTGATTTAATTGAACTTTTAGCAAGGGGATTGGCATTTATACCAACGCAGAAAGCAAATATAGGCAGTGTACTGATGGACTTTAAGCTCTACATACATAAATTAAATTTACATCTTTTATTTCATGGTTGTGAAATGAGTAATGTGAATGAAAACAGGGTTCCTAGTACTTTTAACCCACCCTTGCATCTTACACTAGCACTTTTTGAAAAAAATATGTGAAATTGATTTTAGGAATAAATTAAATGGCTCTTATGCTCATGGGGAATTGCAAAAGAATATGACTAATGAAAATGTACTGGAACTAAATGCTTTGAGGCCTGCCAACATCAGAGTCATGAAGCCAGACAAGGGTGGGGGGCTAGTATTTATGACTAAGGATGATTTTACTGTAGAATGGATGAAATGCTGAAACAGGACAGTTATGAAATGGTGTCTTTAAATGAACTTAATGTAGCATACAGGAAAATAAGAGGTTACATTAATGATTTATTTATTTGCGGTCAAATAGACTTGGATATGTTTAAAGATTTAACAACCTCAACACCTATCACACCTGTTATCTTTGGCACTCCAAAGATTCATAAGAACCTGGCTAACCCTCCTCTATGCCCCATAATTGATGGAAGAAATTCAGTCACATATGCTTGTGCTAAGGTGGTTGATGGTATCTTGAAAAAATATGTAACCATGTGGAACACTAAATTTGTAAGGACTCCTGGTCATTTTTAAGGGACATGAATAATCAGGAATGTAGTGAAGAGCTCAACTTTTTAACTGTGGATGTAAAAGACCTTTACACAGTCATCCCTCACAATTTAGGAGTTGAATGGGTGGTAGATGTGTTAGTAGAAATAGGTGCCCCAGCAAATGAAACTAGATTAATTGAATAACTACTATACATCATTTTGCAGAACAGTTTTTTCATGTTTAATGGTACATGCTACCTACAGAAAAGGGGAGTAGCTATGGGGTCCCCATGTGCGGTAGTTTCACCAACTTAATTATGGCCTTCTGGGAGCACCATTTTGTGTTTGCTAGAAGTAACATCAAAGGTAAAATCATGTATTATATGCAATTTTTGGATGACATATTTATGATCATAAATGGAGATGAGACTACGGCTAAGGAAATAGTGGATGAGATGAATGCCAGCACATCCTTTCTGGAATTCACATCCAATTTTGACAGCGTAAAGATTGCTGACTTGAATGTGGAATTAACTAAGGATATTTTAGGGGGATGCTACTTATCTAAAATTCATAGAAAGAAAACCTACTCAAACTCATTTTTACATTACACAACCTGCCATCCACAATACTAGAAAAGCTGGTTAGGGTAGCACGGATGATCACCTTGGATAGATAATTCATGCAGGAATGCAATAATTTAAAACAAATGTTTGAAAATTTGGCTACCCAGAAGTGTTACTGCAGGGACTCATAAAAGAAGTCCAAATAAAAAGAAGGGTGGGGCACTTCTCACCTACTTTGGGACCACCAGCCTTATTAGCTCATATGCTTAGCCCTGCCACCACTGAGGGTAATAGTGTTGACATAAATATGCCAATGCACAGTAATAACAATAGGGATAAGAATGGATATATTGTCAGCTTAATTACTACATATACACCTTATGGTGAGTCCATAAGGGGCACCCTGTTAAAAAACTGGTGTATCCTTATGGGAGACACAGATCTTAGATCTAAATTGGGCACCCTACCAAGAGTTGTGTATAGAAAAGGAGCTAACTTAAAAAATATATTAGAGAAAGAGCATAAATTGTACAACAGGAACCCAGGAATGGTTAAATGTGAAGCTTGTGCCTATTGCAGGTACATAGACATAGGTAGGGACTATACAATTGCTAACAGGCATTTTTCACTCACTGCTAGATATGACTGTAACTCTAAAAGTTTGGTATATTTGGCAAGATGTCAACTCTGTCTGGAATTTTATATTGGAAAAACCTATTGTAGGTTCAAAGAAAGAATCTATGAACACATTTATAGTATAAATAGAAACAGAGAAAATAATGCTTTGGCCAACCGCATTAGGGACAACCCTGGACACCACTTTAAATTTAAGGTGATCGACCAGGTGACAGAGGGCCCTAGATGTGGGCTACATCCCTTTTACTCGAAAGACAAGAGTTGTGGTGGCAACGTACCTTAAATGTGTATAGTTACCCAGGCCTTAATGAGCAGTGTTCTGTTATGTGTTTACTCAAGCTTAAACGTTTATTACGCTGAATGAATTTATGAAATTCAGTGCAGAATGTTGTTATAAGATAATATAATATTTTATGTACTTATAGGTTTGTATGGATGCACCTTTTTGATTGTTTTTTATATATTTAGATATTAATAATTCTCCACTTTGTGCTTAAAATTATTTTAAAGTATATGTAAATATCTTTATAAATATGTATATGCCTTTTAACAATCAGTTTTAAACTTGTGATGTAATGCATTTTATTGGTCATGTGATTTCTTGGTTATATAAGAAGTGGTTTTACTGTTTGAAATTGTCTGCAGAAGTTCATTTGATTTGAGTGAACGAAAGCGCTCACAGATTAAAGTTTTGGTTTGCCTTTGGAGCTGTGGCCCTTTGTTACTTATTTTATTAGTGCTTTTTTTGTTATTTTTTTGCAGATAAATGAATATGCCTGACCCGGGCAGCTTCTGGTAAACCATTGTAATGCTTATATCTATCAAATAAATCAAACATGTGACTGAAGCAATTGACTTAAGTTCTATTAGACCCAGAGGAGCAATTCATTTGTGTTATTTTTCCTGAAAGGTTTTGGGCAGCCATCAAGAAATGAAAGGCTGCAAGTGTCCCTGATGTACTGGATGATGTGGCTGAGGTTATTGGTGGTCTCTTTTGTGAATAAGCATTGTAAGAACCTAGGAACCTATGCCTGCTGACGGGAAAGGGAAAACTAGAAGTTGTTTGGCTTTCTGCTACATACCTACAATCAACTGCATTACTAGCTGAGTTAAGTACAAACTTGCAGTGTTAAATATTGTACTGCATTTTATTTTTCTGTCTATTTAATTGTTTCATTGAATATTGTGGTCTGTGTCTCTCTGTAGTTATTTATTTTTCTATTTATTTGTTTCATAGAATACTGTGGTCTCTCTCTGTCTCTCTCTGCAGAAAGTGAGGATCATTGTGTTTCACTTCATTGATATCCAGTGTTAAACTCTTAGCCTAGAGGGGTTCTCTGTATTTGTAAGTGTTAGTCACATATCTTTGAATTTATTACTGCTCAGTATCTGAGTTGTTTGGCTGTCTGCTATATACTTACAATCAACTGCATTACTAGCTGAGTTAAGTACAAACTTGCAGTGTTAAAGACTGTATTGCATTTTATTTTTCTGTCTATTTAATTGTTTCATTGAATATTGTGGTCTGTGTCTCTCTGCAGTTATTTATTTTTCTATGTATTTGTTTCATAGAATACTGTGCTCTCTGTGCAGTTAGTTCCCCATCTTCCCTCCCTGTTCTTGTTCTGGTATTAATCGTGGTGGCTTTGGAATTGCCTGCCCCTCTTGTAAATTTGTGTTTGAACACTCCTCCTGGGTCTATCTCATTTGCTCACTCAACCGAGTACAATGAGATCATATTTTGACTTTAGACACTCCTGCTAGTCCCATCTGTTCAGCTGTATTCTAGCTCTATCCCAGTCTAGTGTCACTAGCTCATTCTAACAAACCCAGAGAGACCATTTGAGAAGGGTCCTTAACCTTGAACTATCTTCAGTTTCTCCTTTCTCCCTTTCCAGTCTAGTCCAGATACAGACTTGCTGTATCCAGGACTGTTTGTAAGCTTCTAAGACCCCCAAGCCTTTCTGTGTTGGAGGGAAGCCTTTTAGCTTATCAGTGGGATTGGTAAGCACTAGGTAGCCTATCTATTAAAAGAGGAGTGGTTTCTGGCCAAGAAATTGTAGTTCCTTGGCCGTTTGGGCAGTTTTTTCCATCAATTTCAACTTTTGATTTAAAATCCCACATTTGCACTTGTTTCCCGCCTTTCCTATAACTAGTCTAGTCAAGATACAGATTTGCTGTATCCAGGACTGTTTGTAAGCTTCTCAGCAGTGCCAAAGTCTGCTCTTCAACTTTTCCCTGACATCTGCTAGTTCTCTCCTCTACTGCATTTTTACTAGCTTATTAGTCTAGCACTTTACCAGACTTCTTGTAGCAATTATTGTAGCACACCAAAGTGCTACCAGCACTAAACATTCTTCAAGGAAACAGCTCCAGTGTCTATTATTAATGCCCGCCCCTTCAGGCATGTCTAAAGGTCAGGTCCCTGTGCTTTCCCCTATTAACTTCGTGAACATGGGTATCCTAAGGCAGTGTAGCAACTGCCTCATGTACACTGACAACCCCCTCCTCTTACCTCCCAACAATCAGACTTATGAGAGATGCACTTATATATCCAAATTGGAAGCCACGCACTCTCCAGCCAAGACCGGAATAGCTGGTCAAGAGGAGAAGGTCATCACCTGCACCACACCACATGGAACACACAGCCCTCCAGAACACACACCAGCACTGCCTTCACATAAAAACACAAACCACACACCCAACTTTGTGGAGGCTCTCAATAAAAATCTATCCAAACAGCAGAGACCTTGAAGACAGAAATGCACTGGACTACCACAACACAACACTAATCACGAGACACATAACTGTCCTAAACAGTGTGCTACTCAGCCAAAGCCCCTAAGGCAAAACAGCATGCCCAACACACTAGTCATAGGTGATTTGATAGTGAGGCACACTGATGTCCCACTCACTAGGTTGAATAAGGAGAAAGTAACAGTCAGCTGCCTGTCAGGTGTCAGGATCGCATGCACTCAGGTCCCTCAACAACAGGTACAAATATGACTCTGTCATTGTACATGTGGGTGCAAATGACCAGAGACGTACCTCCCTGGACTACATGAAAAGAGACACGGAGGAGCTCTCGGATTATGTAGCATAGGCGGGTATGGCCCTAGCAGCATCCTACCATCACCCAAAATGATAACACAGTACAAGCAGAAAATGACTGATTTCAACAACTGGTTAATTTCTGGTGTCATTCTAAGGGGATCCATTATCTGTCTGTCTGGGATGACATGATTGACAGATTTCAATGCTTTGTAAGAGATGGCCTGCATCTTCATCCCTGGGCTTCTGGATAATGGCCAAGACTCTTGCCACCCCTATAGTGCCTTTTTTAGGCAGTGTTCAAAAGATCAAATTACCACCGTAACAGCTACAAACAAATGCAATCTGAGGGTCATGCTGCTCAATGCTATATGTCTAAATTTCAAAATGCACTCACTGAAAGCACTCCTTAAAATGGAGAACATTGACATTTGTGCTGTAACAGAGACCTGGTTCAAGGCAGCAGAAAGCAGACCTGCACTACCAGGCTATAACTCATTCCAAACCTTTCGGCCCCAGAACTTGGACCGAAGCTCCAAAGGCAATGGTGTTTGCATATTCATAAAGGATGCGCACACCTTCAGACTGTTAGCCCAACATAATGCATCAGACATACTTCAGGTGCAGCTAACATTAGGTAAGACAGCGATTCAGGTTGTAGCCTACTATACGTCCCCAACCATGTCCCAAGACTCACACTCCACGTTCCTAAGCACCCTGGAGAAATTAAGAAAGAAACACTCCAAGCCACAAAATGTAAAGTAAGCGCTTTCGTTTACTAAATTAAGCCTCCAACCTAACACTCTCATACTGGCCAACTTTAACTACCCCTTCATTAACTGGGAAAACTACTCATGTACCAATACACTTGCCCAACGTTTCCCAGAATTCATTAATTCCAATGCCCTGGACCAGCTCATTCTTACCCCCACTAGAGGTAGCCACATCCTTGACCTGGTTATTACTAACATGGGCGAACGTTGCTCTACACAAATAGTCAACTCCTCCCTGGTTAGATCTGACCACAAACTAATAACCTTGGAAATTCATATCCCTCCCACCCCGCAAAGATAACCACCATGAAAAACTTCTCTAAAGCTAACTTTGGACTCCTAAAAACAGAGGTGGCTAACTTCACGGCACCCATGTAAATGGTGAATAGTTGCATGACTACTGAATCACACACCAATGCACTGTACAAACACGTACACAAATGCATGGATCTCACCATACCCAATAGAACCAAGACGCTCTCCTCCAAAAATAGGAAGCCAAACTGGTGGTCCCCTGCCATAAACAAACTCTGCAACAGAAGGAGGAAACTCATGCGGAATAAGGTGAAGTCCCAAGACTGGAAAAACTCCCTTATCAGCCTCAACATAAAGTTGAGATCCCTCATCAAATCCTCTAAAGCTAGCTATGAAAACAGAATTGCAGCAGATAGTAAACACAACCACAAGACCTTCTATAATTATGTAAATAATTTCCATGGCAATACCCAGATTTGCTCAGAGCTACTGCACAATGGTACCTCCTATACCGAGCCAACAGATATTGCCAATAGACTGGTCGACAGATTCAGTGCCAACTTTACCCCTCTCTCCCCTCCCAAAGGACCAACCACATTAACAGTAGATTGCCAGGCACTCAGTATTACTGCTGCACATGTTAAAACAGCACTGTCCAAGGCCAAGAATACAGCTTCTATGGGACCTGACAATATCCCTGGCTGTGTTCTACATGAACTACAGAGTGAACTGGCACCTCACCTCTGTTCCCTGTTCAATCACAGGCTCACCTCAGGTTTTGTCCCTAGCGAATGGCGCACTACTACAGTCCTCCCTTTCCACAAAGGAGGAGCAACTACAGAGCCTGGGGACAATCGCCCCATTAGCCTAACGAGTCTGATATGCAAAGCTATGGAACGCATCATCATGGACCTAATAAATAAGGATATACGGAATCTCCAAACTCTGGATACCACACAGTTTAGTTTTGTGAAGGGTAGATCATGCCTGCTCAACTTGGTCAACATCTTTGAGTCAGTCACCAGAGCTATGGATGAAGGGAAGGTGGTTCACACACCGTACCTTGATCTGGCCAAGGCCTTTGATACCATTCCCCACTCAGAAATCACAGAAAAACTCAGTAAGTTAGGCATCAACCCCCATATCACTAGGTAGATTGCAAACTGGCTCACAGATAGAACCCACAGTGTGAAAGTAGCTGACTCCAAGTCAGACTGCCGACCAGTCACGAGTGGAGTCCCACAGGGTTCAGTCCTGGGTCCTCTCCTGTTTGGTATCTACTTATCTGAAGTCCAGGCCAACACGAAGGGACTCTGGCTGACAGAGTTCGCAGACAATTGCAAGTTGGGAGCTATTATTAACTCCCTGAGTGATGTTGACATCCTACAGAAAGGCCTCACTGAGGCCAACGATTAGTGTCAGAACCATGGCCTTAAGTTCAATGCCAAAAAAATATGTCGTCATCCTCTTTGAGAAAACAATGGTTTCCATGAATTACCACATCGATGGTAGTCCACTGACCACAGAAGGCATTATGAGAGATCTGGGAATACAGGTTGACAGCAATCTCTCTTTCGACCACCACATTGCCACTGTGGTCAGAAAGCCCTTCTATGTGGCACATCTCATTACTAAGGGTTTTGCATCCAGGAAGAAAGAGGTCATTGTCTCCCTCTACTCTTCCCTCATTAGACCAATCATCGAGCACAATGCCCCATTTGTCATGTACCTCACTAGACACCTGTGACAACTGGAGAGGCTGCAAAAGTACCCCACAAAGAGGATTCTAGGCCTTAAACATTTGTCCTATATGGTCAGACTAAAAAAAACTCCCAACTATTTTTTGTCTGATATCAGCTACTTAGAGGCGATCTCTGCTTGACTTAAAAATCCATGTCTGACTCAGCTCTGTTAGAAATGCTACACCTAAAGAAATCCCAATCCTTCCACTCCGCATGCTCCAGAGAACTCAACCTCATTACCACAATCAACAGAACGTGCTGGAGGGACAGGTTCATAACCCAGAGACTGCCCATGCTATGGAACAGACTTCCCATACATGTCAAACAGAGCACCTCACTGGCCCTCTTTAAGAGAAATCTTGATGAGTGGATGGGAAATAGACAATTCACCCTGGGGATCACTCCAGTGGCTCTACTTGACAGAGGCACTGGGAGATAAGGTCAGGTGGCACGATGCCAGGGTAATCCTGTGGGCTAGGCTTGTAAAGGCTCCAGGGCCATTAGGCTAGTACACACCTATGAACTATCATCGGCCATTCTGTATTCTAATTAAAGAATCCATAGAACAGATACTGGGTAACAGAAACAAATATGAATGTTCAGACTTAAATAACCACTTAAATCAAAGGTGCCTTCACTTTTCCTGCTGCAACAAAGACATTTCACTGGAGATGGTAAACATAACTCAAAATATTTATGTAATTTATGACCACAGCAGTTACAGTAGAATTGTTTCTTTTCACCCAGAAAGTAAAATTATGTTTATTACATTTCTTAATTTGTCCATCTGGGAAGATCCCCTTTAAGTGGAGTTCCAGTGAGAAAAAAGACAACACAAAACAAGGACATGCAGATATGCTTACAGCAGACATACTAACCAAGTGTAGTTACAAGTAAGTGCTGCGTGTGTGTGTGTGTGTGTGTGTGTGTGTGTGTGTGTGTGTGTGTGTGTGTGTGTACGTGTATAACAGTGAGCATTCTGTACTAGATAACGTCCTTGCCTGGAGTAGTTTCTCTGCCTTTTGGGCACTAAGTGATGGAAGAGATTCCAGCTCACCCATGACCCTGAACTGAATAAAGTAAATAACAGAGAGTGAATGAATTACTTATATGTAGCTTAACTTCTTTGGTTTCTTCATTTCCTGTTACATAATTTTATTTTATACTTCACCACATAAGCTTGTTTTATGTTTTCTCTCCCGTTTACTTTAATCTTAATGGGACAAATGTGTAATACAGTCACTTAGCATATTATAAAACACACTGTACATTCTATTATAGCTTGCTTTTGATTTGCAGTTCCCTATATTCAAGTGACACCTTTTGCAAATTTCCAGAAGAGTGAAGTTATTTTTTTCAGTTTTCGTAAGATTCAATGTTAAATATAATGGTGTTATAATGACAGCCAACAGGCAAGGGAATATGCAGGGGAATTATACTTCAGTTAGGCAAGTTAATTAAGGTTAAGTCAAGATTATTATATCCCTTAACTAGGATTTTAAGAATTTGTTCAGACTATTAATAGAGTCCAAGATAGTCTGTGTGTGCACGTTATTTGAGTAATTTGGACAGTTAATACAATCATCCATAAGAAACTTAAAAGCAAGCTCTTATTTGAGAAGTACTAGTAAACAGATAGTCAGAATTAATGATAATTTACATAGTGTGGATTGTTACCAAATCTGGTTTATCTGGCTAAGATCCAAAGAGTTACGAGAATTTAATCCAAACAGAACATTTTCTTCAAGGGCAAGCAGCAACTCCCAAAGTAGGTGTTGTGACAAAGAAGTCACTCATCATCAGTACACAGTCCGTGAAGTCCACAGTGGGAAGGAATCTCATCAGTACACAGTCCGTGAAGTCCACAGTGGGAAGGAATCAACAAGTTGGGGCTACGTTACTGATACTGCAAGAAGACAAACACAAGGCAAACATTATCCTGCAGGCCAAATTGAGGTCTTCGGTCTTGAACACCTGTGTCCCCTTTTTCAAGGAATGGACTTCCATTCCTAAGATTCTCTCTCTCTCATACTGTTTCCCTGAAATGCAGCTATTTCTATGTCTATTTTCTTTGACAGACTTCACTTTCTCTAGTATTTTCCAAAGTAGCTGTTCTTACCATTGGAAGAAAATCTGCATTTGTATTTACCCTCTATTCCAGTAAAACATCACTGTTAAGGAAACCTCACTACACATGGCACATTTATTTCTACATGGTAACACTAGTAACACACCATAACATCACATGGCAGACTTTAAAAAAAAAAAAAACAAACAAAAACTGAAAAACATAAAAACCGACGCATCCTGTGATTCAGCAATTATGTAGACAGTTACAAGATAAAGGTGCAAACCGTTAAAACAACTGATCTGAAAATGTGAGGTATTTTCAAACAACAGCATGAACAGGAAGAAAATAAATACTTTACAATAAGAATGATGCAAAGATGGTGTGGGGTTAGTGCCTTTAGTACACAGGGAATAGGCGGGCATGATGTCAGTGTCAATACTCAGCAGTGACAGTTCTTATCAAAACTTGTAAATGAAGGCAGTGTTCATACACTCATACGTTCAAGCACTGTTATTCCACCATGCTGAGGAGATAAGAACTATATACCTTACTGTTGTTAACCAACATTTTTACTTTTTATGGGAAGAGCAATGTAAGTACCAGCACATCATGTACGTTTGTAAAATTATTTTTAAATTGCAGAGGACCTGGCAAGTGTTTCAGGGATATGGTATGCTTTATTTTTCCTGGGATCAGCAGAGAGATGGGATCCGGGGAACTACACAAGGGAAGAATGTAAAGAGCATCATTTATGGCATGTGAAGATTCCAGCTCATCAAATGATAGTCTATTACTTGTACTTATGGATATGTTCTTATACTAGTTCTAGATAGCAGTTTCGAGATTCAGCAGTTTATCAAACACCCTCAAGTTTTTATTCTTAAAGATTCACAAAGAAGTGGTTTGTAAATGAATAATTGGTATGTAACTGAATAATTGGGAGATACTGTTTGTTTGTTTGTTCAAATCTTCCTTCCTGACCTTTGGTTAATGTTACATAATATCCTGTAGCTTCATAAAGCCTCTCAGTATAGACAGAACTAAGTAAAGCAAGAGGCCAAGCTTTCTGACCCTCAGCCTAATGCAGCTGCATTGCTCAAAGGACACCACTCTTCCAAGTGCCTTAGCTTGCATAACACCCACACAATGAACTATCACAAACACTACTCCAGTTCCAGGCCTATGATGACGGAACCATTAAGTGTCTTTTTGTAGTTTAATGACTTAAAGAAAACGCAGCTGCAAATAACAAGCACATGTAATTATTTCAAAAGAGTTGCCTTAGTATCAACTGATAGCACCACCAGAGACAAAGAATTATCCACAATGGAAAAGTGCATTTGAAACTACGGTGGATACAGACTGCAGTCAAACACGCCTTGGATCGTTTATGAAGAAGAGTGAGGATAAGGGGTACATTACGGTTATAACGAAGTCACACAGTTAATAGCAATCACCATGATTAAACTAAAGTCAATAGAAACTTTGTTCACTATTCACAAGGTTAGCTTGTTACAAAGAATTACACCCAAACTTTCTAGACAGCTAAGTAAAAAAAGTACTTTGCCTAAAGGTCTATTAAGCTCAGATGAGATAAACATGTTTATCTTCTTTCCAAAAGCCATTTAAATGATTCAATGAGAAATATTAGTGCTCTTGAAAACATCTTAGTCATAGTACATGACGGGATGAATGCTGAATCATTTGGAAAGGAAATCTGTGGTTATGGGATATTTCACAAGTTGCTGCACTGAAAGGAAACACTTCGGTCATCTTGAGCTGAAACATGACATGATGACATGGGAGAATGAACTGTAAAATATCCTCATAGCTTTTATCAATTTCTTGCATGCTAACTATAAATAACAAATTACTTTGAAATGTGCTACTGTACTGTTGTTATGAATGCCATTTCCTGCGTGGTAGAGTTCCAAAGTTATGTTTTAAAAATCCATTCTTAGGGTAGGGTCCAGGGGGTGGTATTCAGCAGCACACAACAATTACACTAATAAAGAAATAAATATATTTAAACAATATGTTACTGAGGACATGCAACAAAAACCAACAGACATTATACACACTTCCTACACGTATATAATTCACATCTGTGCCCAACAGACTGTGAAATTTTAATACATACATGCTTTTTTAAGCCAGTAAGCAAACAGATTTAAGCAAACAGACTTCATTCATTATTGATAAATAATGTACAATCAGGTGCACATTTAGGGATGTTAAAGGACATATAGGGATGGAAGAGGAGAAACCCAGATCAAGTAAAAGCAATAAAGAAAAGAAAAAGTGTGGTAAATTAAAAATGCAGTTTGTAGCTTGAACCAGCAGAGTACAGAAACAGAGTCCTGACTAAAGCCCAGGTGATACGAATTTAATTAGTGGTGTGAGTGCTTGACGGCACTGGCAGGGGGGATGAAAGTGGCCATCCTGGCTACTGAGTGGGGGTCGAGTATTACACATACCTTCTCTGTGTAACCTTCATGAAGGGGTGTGGCACAGTAGGCATTTTGGTGGTGGACTTTTGGTTCAACATGATACTGTAAGGTGGTGCTGTCATTAGCGAAATGGAGTGCGAACCAATATGGCGAAGTTAAATTTGTGGGTCCCCTGAAGTGATGTGGATCACTTGTTCCCCACCTAGTAGGTGAGTTTTGGCTAATTCTAAAAGAAGTTGCTATTGCCAGGATTCCATCAAGATCCCAAACACCCAGATATATGCCAAGATAACAGCCTCCTCTCGATTTATCTTGCCATAGCAGACCTAAAGATGGTGTTCCCCACTGCTAGGGGAAAACAGGCTAAGTTCAATGGGGGGTCATGGTCAGCATGGCAGAGGCAGAAAAGCATTCTCTCCACTGTCCACTCACAATATGAAGCTAGAGGAACACTTCCTTAGATTTTTCATGTTCAGCTCTTTAGAAAGTCAATATACATGTTCCACATTACCCATTTTTTCCAGTCTTCATGCCTTCCATTCAGCCTAGCTATATTCTCTTTCAGCTGCTTACAAATCTCCCAAGCTGCTATCCATTGCTCAGTACTGGCAGTCAGTGGTGTTTCCCACAATCTTGTCAGTGTTTTAAGTCATATGACCTTTTGTCTAACACTCTGTGTACGTTACTGGGATGAAATGGCTTGTCAGTTACAGCTACAGAAGAGCAAATGCCAAACCTATTACTTATGGGGAGGTCAAACTTAAAGCTAGCAAGCTTTGGCCAGGACAAAACAATAAGAGACCATTGTCTCAGTCCCATCTCCAACACAACAAAAAAAAAGTTCCTTGTTATCATAACTGACAGCTTTGCTCACAACAGGAAGTATAAATGCAAGCACTGCTAATTAAATCCCTAGTGAGAAATATGAGCAAACTTCTGAAATTGTTACATAAAGAAATCTGGACAAAGGGACACAAAGTATGGGGGGGGGCAAAGGTGTACAAATTGGAACACTTTTTAAATATTGCTCTTGCAAACTTAGAAAGTAGACAGAATAACAGGTTATGCATTAGCATGAATTTTTCTGATGGATATGAAGTCTGAAACTCAAATGTGTGCCATTATTTTCTGACTTCACTCCTCAATGATTTTCCAGAAAACCACAACTTTATCAGAAACAGACCAAAAATATTAGTCAAAAATCTGGACATTCTGCGAAAATTTGTACAGTTGAGAGGTATGAATATGTGTGTGTACAATGTGTCAATTAGTATCCAGGCAGCCATATTCTTTATCAGCAAACAGAAGGCTAGGATACAGATCATAATCCTGCTAACTCTGTATCTAACAATGTCACTTCAGCAACCAAAACTAACATAAGATCCTGCAACACTGAAGCCGTTCTCAGCTCAGTATCACCAAACAATACTGATGGGTCGTATCACCAAACAATACTGATGGGTCAGCTCAGTCAGTAGTTCTGCCTTGGTAGCCTATCCTAGTAGCACTAATTTCTTCCTGTGGCTCAGTCTCAGCTAGCTTGGCCCAGTCCAGTTCATAATATTTGACAGAAAAATCTCTAAAGCTACTGGTTCTTCTTTGAAGGGAAGCTCAAATGAAATGGATAATTACACAACATCTGCACTTTTGTGATATCCTATACTAAACGCATTCCATCACTCAGGAAAATAATGGAATCTGAACCTTGCAAATCAGTGGTAGAGGATCCAAGAAATTCACACTAGATTTTACTTTACATGGTACCTCCTTTAAATAACAGCAAACCTGGAAAGGATCAGTACCAATACTGTCTGAATCTGTTTCTGATGTGAGTTATCAATGTGCAAAGATCAGCTAGATCTAATGCCACTGAGATATTAATAAGGAGCAGATCTCTTTCCAGCAGCAGAACATTCATGACTCTGAAAAACAAATTCTCAATATTTCTGCAGTGGGCTCAGAAGCTGAACTGAATGAAGTTTATGGATCGAGAAGCATCTCTCCAGCTAACTATAACTTTTCCTAAAATGGGATGCTACACAGTTCATGATCATCTGACATGTAAGGATTACACTTACCTTTCTTCGGCAGTGATCTCAAAAAAAACTCTTTCATAAGTCCTGAATGGATGCCCTCTTTTAAGACAAATTCAGGAACAGTATAAATCTTTGAGGCCAAAATTAAGCTCTGCCCAATATGCCCCAAACTGCAAAAAGCAATATGTAAACTAGACATCAAATGCCACATGGTAATCAACTGGTAGAAAACAAAACTACCAGGACCCAGAATAAAATATGAAAATCGCAATATTCACACTGCATGCAGAGAAGACAGTCTGACAGAGGAACCCTTATAAGCAAAAACATATACTCGCCTTTTACACTGTTAAACTGTAATGTATAGACTGCTGTTAAACTGTAATGTATAGATTGTGCAACAAGCCACAGCTGTAAGACAATTAACTGCACAATTTCCTTTAAAAGACATCCTCTAGCACCTTTGAGTATTCAGCCCTTTCTCTTAAAACTATCACAATCACAGTTTGAAACATCTTTGCCTCCTTCTGCCAGGAATGGACTGTACACATACAGAAGTGAGACATTCCAAAGAATCAGAAAAAGACAGCTTAAAGAGCATGCAACATCAAGAGCCGTATGTCCAAGTAGTTCTTCAGTGTGTGCAAACATTCACAAGTGCAGCAGCCGAAATACACAGTGCTCTTTATGGAAGTCTACATTTAAAATATGTTTTCTTCAGATTAGCAGACTCTACATGTCCATTTGAAACATCATATCCAAATAGGACCTCTTTTGCTGGCTGCAGTAGTAACAAGTAGGGGAAAACCAAAATTATTCATGAGAGGAATCCTTATCCTAATGCATCCAATTTAAACCAAATCCAGAGGATAATTCACCAAGAAAAAAGGTATTTCTGGTGATTATGAATGTATGAAACAAGGAATTCAGAGAATTCCAGCAGAAATTTTACTTCCAACCCAGATGGACAAATGATTATAAGTCTGCACTAATGCTCCTGCAGCCAAGGATGCTCAAAAGTCCTACTCACTCCTGACAGATTCAAGCAACTTCAGTCCCTGATCTGACCCCAAGTTCAATCCTCCATGGTGCAGTTCATCAGACAGCAACCAAATATTTGGAGCTGCTTCTGACAGGTGAGGACTAGAGCTTGGGTCCAACATATTTCAGTGAGATCATGATAAAGGAATGTTTTGGAAAAATGCTATTTTTATGAAATACAACAACCCTTTTGTAAAGGGTATTCTACAGCAACTAATCTTTCGGATGAGAGGTTAAACTGAGAATCCATCTGCCTAAGTTGGTAATAGGTCAGGTGGATGTAAAAGATTTCACAACACTCATGGAAAAAAAAAAGAGTAGGGGGAAGTTCCTCCACGGTCTGGACAAATGTCCCCAAGTCAGTCCAAATACCATCTCAGGTTTCCCTAAAAAGAGGACACTGGCCTAGTGGGACTAACCGGGTCAACAAAGACTAAATAAAGAAATAAAATATTGTTCTATAATTGATAAATTATATGGAGAGATAGAATGGGCCTACACCTACCATTAGACATATTTTAATTTGACTATTATTAATGCTTCTACTCTGACAGATCACAATCTCTTTTAAGTAATAACTGTAAATAAACAAGATTATGGTATATGAAAAACTGGCTAGCTAGCTAGCTGACAGATAAGCAGAAAGCTTAGAATATAACAAAAAGGGCTCTTCATGATGGACTATGGAAAGACGTAACCCAAAAAGTAAGTGTTAGGCCATAAATTGATCTTACTACTATCATCAAGACTTATCTTAAGAATGTCAACATTTTCACAGTGAAAATATACTGATAGTCTCAAACCAATATCAAACCTCAGATAGACAGCAATACTTTGCAACACCCTAACCACAACACCGGTATTATCTGTGCAGTCTATGCTTTGTTTATGATAAATTATAAATGTTACTATATGCACACTGAGCTAGCATTTAATTATAGTCTAGAACTCAATTTGCTTCTGTTACTTGCAGTCAAACACAATGTCTTTCACTAAAGAACAGTATGGGAATATTACATTCACACAACTCTATCTGCACTGAGGTACAGTTAAAGGGAGAAAGAGGGCACAATTTAGAAATGAATATGGCATTTTTAACTGTATTGTGATGCACTATTATTTAGTAAAAAGCATTATGAGTACTATAAATACAGTTTACAGATCTGAGAACATTACAAGGAATGCTACTGTATGCACATCTCAGTAGGTCTGCAATATTTACGTAGAATTCATGCAGATACTCCACGAAAGGTGGAGCTCCAATGAAACAGTGGAAATGGAAGATAATGAAAAGTAGGTGAACTCCACAGATTCCAACAGGTATGTACCAGCCAGGTCCTAGGGCTTTACTAGTATGCCCTAGAAATGCCCTGAAAACTTTATGAAGCACAGACCACAGCACTATTCAGTATAGAGTTCAAGCAGTTTTACAAGACTGACAACTGTCTTTCACCCTTGGCATAGCCTAATAAACTCAGGCTGGTAAGGATATATACCTTCTGTAAGAAACAGAAATTCTGAGCAGTTCTCCAGCAATCCATATTTATATCTGGAGATGCTGCCTCTCACAAGAGGCTAGCGTCTGTATGGGCAAGACAAATTACCTGTAAGTTCTTAAGACATCTACAGCCTATATGAAAAGAAACAAAGCTGAGGCAGGACTTCAGAAAAAAAGCTTTACCAGAGAGGGCAGAGGACTCAGAAAACTTAATTCTGGTTTCCCCTGTGGCAGAATAAAGCAAATCTGTCAGTCTGTATGCATAATACTACATGCGGAAGTTCCCTAGCAGCAATTCCAAGCGTGACTTATTTCCTGCCAAGGAGTGTATCATATAACTTAATTGTTTGCAGTTAAAAGCATTCTCTAGAGTCTCCTTGCTCCTTTATCTGTTTAAAACTTTCATTTTTCTGCTGTGATAAACATGTCTGCAGTTTTTTTCTACCTAAGTAGTACGGGTAGTTGTAGCATTGTCCATATTCAGGCTTGTGTTTTGGGCCTAGTTGTTTGTTGGTAGAGGCTGTGTGTTTGAGCACATGTTCCAGGCCATCTTAGTTTAGCCAAAGCGAGTATAGCATTTCAGTGAGAGGGAAGTGTTTATGGTCATTGACTGATTGGGGTAACCTGGACTATGGCTTGGAGTAAGCATCTCATTGGTTCCTTCAAGTTTTTTTAATGTTGTTTCAGGTTTCAACTTTCTGTTACTTAAGAAGTTAACTTGTGAGTGTTTCTGCCATTTCATACTGAGCTAATCAGAGGAAGGGCACTGAGCAAACTGATTTGTGATATATAACATTAAGTATCCTGTTTTTTGCTTATTTTTACGAGTTATTTATAGTACTTTTATTGTCTGCTGCATACTTTTCTAGCTAGTCTCACTGTGTGTGAGGTATTAACTGGAAATTTTCTACAATTGTTAAGCATCTGTTTGGGTTTGTTTGTTCTTGTTTCCCACCCTCCCTCCATATTGGTATCATATTCTTATACTTGGTGGCTTTGCAGTTGCCCACCCCTACTGTAAATCTGGGACACTCCTCCCAGTCTAGTGTCATTACTTCATTCTATACCTAATACAGGGAGAACATATGAGAAGTCCAACCCACTTAGTTTCTTAACCTTAAATTATATTCTTAAATTAGGGGTGGCAAGAGCCAAAAAATTCTAAGCTTGCTTCCTGCCTTTCCTGTAAGTAGTGTAGTCCAGATACAAATTTGCTGTATCCAGGACTGTTTGTAAGTTTCTAAGAGAAGCCTTCTAGCTTATCAGTGGGAGTGGTAAGCACTAGGTAGCGTATCTAAAAAAAAAAAAACACTGTAGGCATTGCCACTTAGCTAGGGTTAAACTATTCCCAGCGCTATAAAGTTTGCTCTTCAAAATTTTCCTTAGAACTAGCCAGTTTTTAGTTTTAGCAATCAAATCTGTTTTTTTTTTTTAGCTCAGAACTCGTTGTAAGCACTAAATAAGCTACAAATTACTACAGCACTCAACTTTCCTCACTTGCGTAGAGGAAAACAGTTTTTGGAACTTAATAAATAAGCACCTATCCAGGCATGTCTAAGGGTCAGCTCCCAGTGTTTTCACCTGTCTACCTGATGAATCTGGGCATCTTGGGACAATGCAACAATTGCCTCATGTACACAGACAACCATCTCCTCCTACCACCCAACACTACAACCTGTGAGTAATTGCACTTACATAGCCAAACTGGAAGCAAAGCTCTCTTCACCCAAGACTGGACTAGACAGTCAAGAGGAGAAGGTAAACACTTGCACCACACCACACTCATCACATAGTCCCTCAAAACCTACACCACCAAAACACACACATAGAAACACAAAACACACACCTACATTCGCGGAGGGTCTAATTAAAAATCTGCCCAAGCAACAGGGACCTCCAAAGCAGAAACGCAAGCAACCTACACCCCCCCCAACACAACCCAAATGACACATAGCCCACAAACTCAGTGTGCCACTCAACCACAGCCCATAAGGCATAACAACGTACCCAACACTCTAGTCGTAGGTGACTCTATAGTCAGGCACACTGATGTTCCACTCACCAGGCTAAACAAGGAGAAAGTTAATGTCAGGTGCCAGGATCCGCCACATAATGCACGCACTCAGGTCACTTCACAACAAGTACAAATATGACAATGTCATTGTCCATGTTGGTGTGAATGACCTGAGACATACCTCCCTGGACTACATGAAAAGAGACATGGAGGAGCTGTCCGATCTTGTAGCCCAGGCAGGTATGACCCTAGCCCTGAGTAGCATCCTGCCATCACCCAGAATGATACCACAGTACAAGGACAAAATGATTGACTTCAACAATTGGCTAAGCTTCTGGTGTCATTCTAAGGGGATCCAGTATCTGTCTGCCTGGGATGACATGATCGACAGACCACGATGTTTTGCCAGAGATGGCCTGAACCTGTCGCCCTTGGGATTCTGGATACTGGCTAAGGCTCTTGCCACCCCTATAGTGCCTTTTTTAGGCAAGGTTCAAATGACAAATTCACCACCGTAACAGGTACAAGCATGCAAAATCTGAGGGCAATGCTACTCAATGCTAGAAGTCTAAACCTCAAAATGCACTCACTCGAGGCACTCCTTAAAATGGAGAACACTGACATCTGTGCAGTGACAGAGACCTGGTTCAAGGCTCCGGAGAGCACCCCTTCATTACCAGGCTATAATTCATACCACACCTTTCGGCCACCTAACCTGGACTGAAACACTAAAGGTGGAGGCGTGTCCATATTCATTAAGGATATCCACACCTCCAGGCTTGTTGCTCAGCATAATGCATCTGAGATTATCCAAGTGCAACTAACTCTGGGCAAGATCGCAATACAAATTATAGCTTGCTACAGATCCCCCACCATGCCCCAGGATTCCCACTCCTCATTTCTTGATACACTGGAAAATATTAGGGTACAACCTACCACCCTAATAATGGGTGATTTCAACTACCCCACCATTAACTGGGAAAACTACTCATGTACCAACTCTTTTGCTCAACGTTTTCTGGAATTCATAAATTCCAATGCCTTGGATCAACTTATCCACACCCCCACCAGGGGCAGCAAAATTCTAGACCTGGTCATTACCAACATGGGCAACCGGTGTTCCACACCAGAGGCCAGTTCCTCGTTTGTCAGATCCAGCCACAAGCTAATCACGCTAGACATCTACATTCAGCCCTCACCCCCCATTAGGGAAACCACTGTAAAATATTTCTCCAAAGCCAACTTCACGCTTCTTAAGACAGAAGTGGCACACTTCACGACACCCATGCAGATGGACAATAGAGGTACGACTGCTGAATCCTACACAAATGCCCTTTATAAGCACTTACACGAGTGCATGGATCCTGCAATCCCTAACAGAACCAAGATGCTATCCTCCAAAAAAAGGAAGCCAATCTGGTGGTCCCCTGCCATAAACAAACTCTACAACAGAAGAAAGAAACTGTTGCAAAAAAAGAGTAAAATCCCATGACTGGAGGAATTCCGTGCTCAGCCTCAGTAAAAAGCTGAGATCCCTCATAAAATCCTCCAAAGCTAGTTATAAAAACAAAATCGCCACTGATTCTAAAGACAACCACAAAGCATTCTATAGCTATGTCAAGAATCTCAATGGCAACACTCAGATCTGCTCTGAGTTACAGCACAATGGCACTAAATATACAGAGCCAACTGATATTGCCAACATCCTGGCAGATAGGTTCAGTGCTAAATTTACCACCCTCTCACCCCCTAAAGAGCCCATCTCTATACCGGAAGAATGCAAAGTTCCTGTAATCATGGCTGCACAGGTAAAAACCACACTCTTCAAAGCCAAGAACACAGCATCCATGGGACCTGACAACATCCCAGGCTGCATTCTACACGAACTACAGAACGAACTGGCACCCCACCTATGTACCATGTTCAATCATAGCCTTACCTCAGGCTTTGTGCCCACTGAATGGTGCACAGCAATGGTCATCCCACTCCACAAAGGGGGAGCCACCATGGACCCCCAGGAACTACCGCCATATTAGCCTGACGAGCCTGATCTGCAAGTCTATGGAAGTATCATCATGGAACTTATAAACAATGACATTAGTAATCTCCAAACTCTGGACCCCACACAGTTCAGGTTTGTAAAAGGCAGATCATGTCTCCTAAACTTGATAGACTTCTTTGAAGCGGTCACCAAAGCCATAGATGAGGGTAAGGTGGTTCACACAGCCTATCTAGATCTCGCCAAAGCTTTCGATACCATCCCCCACTCTGGAATTATAGATAAACTCACTAAACTAGGTATAAATTCCTATGTCACAAGATGGGTTGCCAAATGGCTCACTGACAGAACACACACTGTGAAAGTAGCAGACTCCAAATCCGACTTCAGACCAGTGACAAGTGAAGTACCACAGGGTTCAGTCCTGCGTCCACTCCTGTTTGGTATCTACTTCTCTGAAGTACAGGCTAACACAGAAGGTCTTTGGCTAATGAAGTCTGCAGATGACTGCAAACTAGGAGCCATAATCGAAACTCCTAACGATCTGGACATCCTACAAAAGCGCGCCTCACTGAGACAGATGCCTGGTGTCAAAGCCATGGCCTCAAGCTCAATGCCAAAAAGTGCATTGTCATCCCTTTTGGTAAAAACTCTGTACCCATGAACTACCACATAGGCGGTAGTCTACTTAACACCGAAAGTGTGATAAGAGACCTTGGGACACAGGTGGACAGTAATCTCTTCTTTGATAATCACATCGCCACAGTAGTCAGGAAATCCTTCTACGTGGCACGTTTCTCATCCAGGAGAAAAGAGGTCATTGTTCCCCTCTACTTGTCACACATTAGACCCATTACAGAATACAGCACCCCTTTTGGTATGTACCTCACAAGACATCTACAACAACTGGAAAGGCCGTAGAAATACCTCACAAAGAGGATTACTGGCCTCAAACAGATGTCCTATGCAGACCGTCTAAAAAAACTCTAGCTTTAAGCTTTACTTTGTTGCATATTGCCTACTCAGAGGCTATCTCTGCCTAACATACAAAGCTATGTCAAACCCAAAGCTGTTGGACATGCTCCACTTAAAGAAATCCCAGTCCCTCCGAGCTAAACGCTCTAGGCACCTAAACCTTGTCACAACAATAAACAGAACATGCTGGAGGGAAAGATTTGTGTCCCAGAGACTTCCCATACTCTGGAAAAAACTACCTATCTATATCAAACAAAGCTCCTCATTAGCACTCCAAGAAAAATCTTGATGATTGGATGGGAGATAGGAAATTCACCCCGGGGATCACTTCAGTGGCTCAGCTCGACAGGGGTACAGGAAAATAATTTTCTTGGGTGGCGAAAGCCAGGGTACCTTTTTGGTTAGGCTTATATAGGCCCTGGGGCCAATAGCCTAGTACCTATCTATGAACCTATGACTTTCCAGCAATATGTAGTCTAGACAAGTCTACCATTCCAGTGAGTCTACCACAGAATCAGGAAACAGATTCCTCCTTGCAGTATTTTTATTCAGTGTCGCCAGAGTACCAGATTTTTAACTAAACTTAAAAGTCCAGCTGTTTTTAAAGTAACATCTGTTTTGTTTACTTTATTTGTTTATTAGTAAAAACAGGGAAAAAAAATTTTTTTTTTTTGCCTGGCTTCACAGAAGCATCCAACAAGAGGGAAAGGGGGGTATAACAACACTTTTAACATTTTTTTTAAATCAGCCTACATATTTCTTCTGGAGCAGCCAAGCCAGAAAAAGTCATTGTCTTCCCCCAAAAACTCCCACCAGAGTTTTAGCAATGGTTATACATCACCTTGGCAGACAGAACAAGACAGAGGTGATAAATCTCACTAAAAAGTACAAAGTTTAAACCAAACTAGTTTCTAGAGAGACAAGGTTTTAACAGACCTTTACAACTCCATGAAAGTTTCAAAAGTTATTTCCTGTGAGCAGAAACACCTAATACTGGCTCTCTAAGTTTAGCGGCAGGGAAATTCTAATGTCAGGCATGTTATATTTTGGAATAGTTAAACTTACATATGTTTTACTTATGTATTGCTAGAATTAGGTATGTTTTATTATACAGACATTTTGCTAAACAGAATCTCTTCCAGTTTTTGTGTGTGTGTGTGTGTGTGTGTGTGTGTGGGGGGGGGGGTCTTGGACCTTTTCAGTTTATTCTCAAGTCTCTATTGTTTGAATATCTGGGTGTGTGATAAAACACAATACACTACAACTGCTTTTTGTCAATTTTTTGAATGACAGAAAGTGTAAATAGAAAATTTATGTTGTAATCAAGAGACTTCTTTCAACCAAAAAGATAAGGGAGCTAAAGTCCACAGTTCAACCATTGTGTCAGACTCCTTCCTAACTTGGTAAATGTCTCACATTTTACTCATCTGTTCACATTGTACAAGACAGTGTAGTATTTCACATTTTGAAAATGGAAGGTACCGTACATGCCAGCGTAACAAACTAGAAGTGTGGCGTTACTTCTAAACAGCAATGTGAAGCATGGAGGATGCCTTTCACGTACAATCAGCAGACTGGTGGGATCTATCCATTGCTGAGATGAAGCAATTAGAGTAATTGTACATACTCTTAAGTACAGGATGCCGATAGTTAAATTAGCTTAAACAAGTTATCTATAGACCTCTTCACAGTCTTTAGAATGAATCATGGTACAGGGTTCAATGATGCTCCTCTGTTCAAAACTCATTCTGGGCAGTCCACAAACTGCTATACTAAAATAAACTCAAATGGCAGGGTTGCAGTGTACCTATCAAACAATTTAAAGATAATAGACTTTTGGCCTAATCTGAAAAGCTAAGGAAATTAAACATTATTATTTATTTAAAGGTCTCTTCAGGAATAAAACTTATTTATTAATATTCCACAAGGTTTTGCACAAAAGTGCTTTTTCAGTTTTTACTTACTTATGTATATTTTGTCCACTGGACTTCGGCCATTTTTAGTGAAGGTCAGTGGAAAAACTTTCCAGCGCAAAATGCAGGTGTTAAGACTGAGTCAACAGATAGCAATAGCTTTATACATTAAAAAATAAGGAAATGAAAAGGAAAGATTACAAGAAGCAGAAGCATAAATAACACAAAATCCACAGGTTGTAAAAATATTGTCATTTATAATACAGAGGGCCTGATTTCTTCAGTATGAATGTTACTTAATAAAATGATAATACACCAAACCCAGCAGAGGAGAAATATAGTTGTTATATCAGCCTAATTAAATAAGAATTAGAATTGATTAACGAGCACTGTTTGTGAAGTTAGTCTGTCATACGTATGGCATTTTAGATTCAAATCAAAATATAAGACAACACAACATTCAGTGATTTCATTCATTGTCTAATTATTCACATAACGCAGCTCAGGCTCATAGGAGAGAACCACAGCCATCCTGGCACTTAGGGGGCACAAATCAGAGGAACAAATTATTGAACTGGCACCAGTCAATCATAGGATGTACACACTCACTCTGCCAGACCACATACATACACCTATGGGCAATTTGGAGGAACATCAGTTTTTCCCAATGTCTTCAGACATGGAAGGAAATTCTTACCCCAACAAAACCCATACAAACATAGGGAGGACATGCATGCTATTAACAGCATGCATCCCAGGTGAAAACTGATCTGGAGAACTGAAAGCCTGGAGGTAGCAGTGCTAATTGCTGCCATACACTGCCATCCAATAATGAAATGTGGCTGGAAATAAAACATAAGCAAAGACTACAAAACTGGAATGAAGATACCTAGCAACAGCAACTGAAAAGGACCTTAGTATTACTGATAATCTAAAGTTGGACGCAAACATTAGATTTATAAAGGCAAGCTGGGAGGGGACCATTTTTGAATGCGAACCGATGATGCAAGGATATGATACCCAGCATGGCCTGGGAGAAGGAATGCTAAATTATATACTGGTACTTGATTCAACAATACAGCAGATGTCACTGTATGAATGAGACGCTCAGAGTGTGTACTGTTAGAAAATAAAGGTATAAGTGGTGACAAAATCTTGTAGCAGTACACCATTCTAAATGCCAAATGCTCATCTTTCAGATCAGTCATTCCTTCCATTCCCACTTTTAACAATAGTGGTGCTATGGATGGTGTGCCTGGCCTATTCTTCCTTGAAAAAGGCAGTAAAGTCGAAGAGTGGGTGTAAATGGCCAAAGGTCCAGTTGCCTTGTACATTAAAATGGTGTGACACTGGCTTTGTCCCAGTGGAATGGAAAACAAATGCATAAAGGGGGTGCATCCACAGACCACGGGAACTATAGACCCATTAGCCTGACCAGCCTTATCTGCAAGGCCATGGTATGAATCATAATGTACCTTATTAACAAAGATATACAAAGTCTTCAAATGCTTGGCTCCACCCAGTTTGCCTTTGTCAAGGGGAGATCATGCCTGTTTTAAACTTGGTGGACTTCTTCAAGACAGTCACCAAAGCCCTAGATAAGGGCAAATATGTGTATATGGCCTACCTAGACTTAGCCAAGGCCTTAGACACAATCACCCACTCAGGCATCATTGATAAACTCACCCAGCTGGGTATCAACCCATATATTGTCAGGTGGGTTGCACACTGGCACACTGATAGAACTCATGCAGTCAAAATAGGGGACTCCACCTCCTCCAGCAGACCTGTAACCAATGGTGTTCCACAGGGACTGGTTCTGGGAGCCCTACTGTTCAGAATCTACTTCTCCGAAGTACACGCTAAAACTAAAGGAATATGGCTGATAGTTTGCTGATGACTCCTAACTGGGAGCAATCACTGAATCCCCTAGCAATGTCAACATCCTGTAAGAACGTCTTATACAGATTAATGACTAGTGCCAAAATCATGGTCTTAAACTTAATGCAAAAAAATGCATTATAATCCCCTTTGGCAAGGGTGATGTTCTTGCAAACTACCACATCAATAGCAATACCCTAAGCACTCAGTCAGTGGTGAGATATCTGGGCACACAGGTTGACAGCAACCTTAACGTCTATCACTATGTCTCCACAGTGGTAAGAAGGGCATTTTTTATTGCTCATCTCATAAGTAACGGCATTGCCTCCAGAAGGAAAAGAGGTTATAACTCTTCCCTCATCAGGTCAATAACAGAGTACAACACTCTCTTTAGTATGTTTCTTCACAAACATCTGCAGCAACTGGAGAGACCACAAAGGTTCCTTACAAAGAAAAAATCAGAGTCTTCAAGATCTGTCTTATGCAGACAGACTGAAATCAGTCACTTTATTCTGTGTTGTACAGACTGCTTACAGGCAACCTGTGCCTTGCATATAGAGCAATCTCTGACACAGCTTTAATGGAAATGCTGCACATTCGCAAGTCAAATGGCACATGGGTTACTCGTTCAAAGGACCTTAACCAGATATGTGACATCAACAAAACTTGCTGGAGAGACAGATTTGTCTCACAGAGGTTGCCCCATTTTTGGAACAAGCTTCCTATTCATGTTAAACAAAGCCCCTCATTGCCATATTTAAGCACAATTTGGATGACTGGATGGGTAACTGTAAATTCACTCCATCTGTGTCACTCTTGGACAGGGGCAATTAGATTCTGATTTTAGTGTCTGCTTGAACCAGGTACCCTTGGGAACACAGGTTGAACTTGGCTAGGCTTGTAAGGGCCCTGGGGCCATTAGCCTAGCAACCTGCTATGATCCTATGAATGAGAATTTCTGTGCAAGACATTAGAAAAGCAGCATTTACTCCTTAGTATAATCACCAAACAACTATCTGTGTAGATCACTGACAGCTATGCACTGCCAGCAGGTGAATCATTTAAGAATTTTGATGACGATGATGATGATGGACCAACAAATAAAAGTTTAAAATATTACAATACTGTGTAGACATTATTTTTCATTAATTAACCAAACAGGCCCACTAGGAACAAGCGCCTCTCTTCAGCTGTGATGTAAGCACACCATTTGTTCCCGTAACTTGCTCAGGGTCACACAGATTGTTTGTGGTGATTGAAGCTTGCTATCTGCTCATACCCTTAACTCTCTGTTCTAAACAACAATTTAATCTACATAGTACAGTAAACATCACATTTAAAAAGTGTTGTTTGGCAGAAATCATTCTTGCTAAGAGGCACATGGTACTATACGACTTTATAAAAATACATACATGAATTATTTATAATGCTAACAGGTTGTCTTTTCAATTGCTGAGCACTGCAAATGTACATGTGAAAGTGGTTGGTAATTCTAAAGATTTACAAGGTGTTGTGCCATGGTTCAAAAGTTCAACACCAATGCACTATGCTGTGGTAATATCACACTCTGACCATCTAGACCTTAGTGGAAAAAAACTAGAAAGCCTCGAAATGAATACAACACATTAAAGCAATAAACTATTTTGAAACTTCCTTTGATGAACAAACATGCAGAAAAATAAGGTGGTTTTCTAAGTAGCACTGCACTATGCACTCAAAATATTCCATATGAAAAAAAAATGGAACAATAAACAAAGATAATATAGATTTTTTACCTCATCAATAATTGGTTTTAATGTAACCCGCAAATAATGCATCCCTGCTAGCTTCATCATTTCATCTATGCATTTAGATGTCAGTGAATTTCCTCTAAATATCGTGTTTGGATCTCTGGAAGGAAAAAACATTTATGTGATCAAATTTAAGAAATTTCATTTTACTAACACATTTCTACAAATGCTTCTTCTCCTACTACATAGTTAAAGGCACCAAACATTTGGGATGAAGTTAAAAGGTATAGCAAGTATATTCTATAACAAAACATGTTTAGCAATTACCTTCATTGGAACATACTTCTAAAACACTGGTAGTCAGCCATTGTGCAAATTAACATGCAGGTACCCACCTATTTCAGTCATCCTTCTAAACAAGCAACATTTGGGAAACAAAAGCAATATACAAGGTAAAATAACGGTTTGGAAGCCTTTATGAAGAGTGGAATTCAAAAGAAATAACAGAAAAAAGGACAGCTGATGTACTACAGCCTAATGGAAGAGCTATGTTCTTAAAGAGTCCTTACTTAATTCTGTTCTGTGGGTGTCTCCTCCACCACTGGGCAATACATAGAAAGTGGTCTATTTAGCAAAAAAAGTATCAGCGAAGGGCAGCCTTATTTTATGTGGGTACTTATAGCAACATATAAAGATTAAATAGAAAAGGTCTTTGTCAAAAAGAGACTACTATGATATTTTGTGAACCTGTGAACACTGTCCAAGAGATATCAGTAAATTAAGCCAAAGTGATGGTTCAGTTTTCAATGGTATATCAAACTCATAGCCTAGAAAGGCCTTCAAAGAATTTGCTACGATCATACTCTGGATGAAGTATTCTACCTCCCAACCAGCTGGCAAAGCCTCATTTAAATAATGTAACAGAGTGACATTTTCTTATCCTAAGTGGAAGACAATTCCACTACCTCGCTGAGCTACAATGAAAAAAATCTGCAGTTTGTTACATCTGCTTATTTTACATCCACTAGAAAATTATTTCTCGTCATTAGCAGATGACTCTTTTATTCATTCCCACACTAAAATCCCCCCGTAATCAACATATAATTAATTGAATAAAGTGACAATTCCAGCATGCTTATTCATTTCAGTTGTCTGAAACCTCTTAACTTTTCTGGTAAAAAGCTTCTGCACCCTTTCAAGTCTATCTAATTGTGAGCTGTTATACTTACAGAGAGATGCGAGTCTAACAACTTCCTTGTAAATAGGAATTAAAACCTCCCTATCCCTATTAATAACTTGTTTTAATCTTGTAATAGCACCTTCTAATAGCTTCCATAAGATATGGCCCAAAACAAACTTTGCTATCAAATTTATACCCAAATACCAAATGACTTCTACCTCTTTCAATATTTATCTGTCTAATGCATATGGATAACATGGGTTTGCCCAAAGTGCATGACACGTCTTTTTTGACATTAAACTCCATATAGCTTAATGCTGTTGAGAGTTGTAAAGTATCCATATACTCCTGAACAACATACTGGTCACTAATACTTGTTATTACAGAATCCACTTTCGAATCATCCATGTATTTAGAGAGCCAGAACTTAAGGTAAAAAAAACAAGAAAGAAAAGTATTCAGAATGTTCTGAGGCAGTCTCCATTAAGTTCATTACTGTAGTTCTTGTAACAACATCACTCAAACAGCCACATATAGAAGCACTATTAAAAAATATTTTTTGTCCTGGAAAAATAAATAATAAACAATAATTTTCCCCAGTCTTTAAGTCTATTTTTATCTTAGGAGCATTAATGCCCTGCTTACACTAGGTGCATGGGGCAATTTTTCCATCTCATTAGCATGCTAATAGATTGCACATGCATTTGGAGTGAAAACAGAACCCACTTTACAAAAACAAAAAAACAAGGTGAAGTTTTATAATGACTTTTGATAAAATGACAGAAATGGCAATTTACTAAAGGCTGTCTCTGCATGACTACTACGGAATGCTGATTAACATGAATGCAGCCAAGTGGCTACAATCTGTAGTGATTCTGGAATAGAACTAATTCTACGAATTTTTGAAGTTTACATGCCAGCATTCTGACCAGTAGTATTGAGACGCTTGTCTTTGATAAGCTATGGATACCACTTATCATGATTCCCTGTTCTGAAGGACACTTTAATGAAAAATGAGAAAGAGGCCTTATGTGAATCAGCACTCAAAAAATGACATAGTGCACCTGCCCATGGTACTGGTGATCTCAGTCGGACATGTGGCTAGGGTACCAGACTGGCATCTGGATCTGATGAAATGAGAACTGGGTTCCTTGTCTGAAGAAGGGGTGAAGATTTGGCACTAGGGAGATGCCCCACAGCGATGAATCAGGAACTACAGCCAAAGGGCTATCAAAATACAAAGGTGCTTCCACAGCTATAAGTGAAGAAGCATGCATAACACATTCTTGCATGGCATAACTACAATCTGACACTGATGGGAAAAATTCACTTAGGAAACTGAAAAATCCCTCTGTCTTACTAGTCACAAGTTATCATCTTTGACTTTCTGCAACCTCTACATGAGAGGGGCTTACAGGCAAACCCACTTCTGAGAGACATTGTGCAAGTTGGTGGGGCACTGGAAATGGAAAAGGAGAGAAGAGAAGAGTAAAGCAGAAAAGGCAGTAAACAAAGGGTCAGGGATTAAAAATAAGCTGCAGCTGAGACATGCTAAATAACAGTCTGAATAAAACAAAAACACCATATAAAACATTTAATTCTGGAACTTATGATCAGAAGTAATTCTGATCTATCACAACACCTTCCATGTAATGTTTTCAAAGTACATGTGTGTAGTCATTGAGCATGTCGCTACTTTTATAAAAGAAATTAATAGGTTGGTCTCTCAATATCTGACAATTACCATGTTCAAGCTGTAGCTAGAAAAGAGAAGCTTTGTGTGTGTTAACTGCAGTAAGTTTTGCCCAGTAATACATATGGAAGAATCACAACTCTGAAGATAAACACCAAACATATTAAAATATAATTCATAAAACAAAACATATTGGTGTCTGATTTGCATAAGCCACTTCATCATCAATGGTCAAGGATGAAATTTAAAGGTATTAAATGACTGATGTTACTCCCACCCAGTAACTGTTCATTACAGTAATCACATGCTTCTGCTCTGTGCATAACAGCACAAGATGTTATACAGTATTCATACTGGTGCAGACATGTATTTAAGAGTAGGTGTGTGTTCACGTGGACATAACATCTGGAAAGTCTAAGCAATAAGTAAAACTGCAACAGTGTCATCTCATTCTGACTCCTCATATTTCTTTATATTATTTAGAGTGCAAGTGTGCTCAAGCTCAGACAGAACAGAATATGCTCAGTCCTACTCATGTGCGCAGAGCTGTTCACAGTCCTGCTCATGTGCACAGAGCTGTTCACAGTCCTGTTCATGTGCAGAGCTATTCACAGTCCTGCTCATGTGCGCAGAGCTGTTCACAGCCCTGCTCATGTGCACAGAGCTGTTCACAGTCCTGCTCATGTGCACAGAGCTGTTCACAGTCCTGCTCATGTGCACAGAGCTGTTCACAGTCCTGCTCATGTGCACAGAGCTGTTCACAGTCCTGCTCATGTGCACAGAGCTGTTCACAGTCCTGCTCATGTGCACAGAGCTGTTCACAGTCCTGCTCATGTGCACAGAGCTGTTCACAGTCCTGCTCATGTGCACAGAGCTATTCACAGTCCTGCTCATGTGCACAAAGCTGTGCACAGTCCTGCTCATGTGCACGGAGCTGTGCAAAGTCCTGCTTATGTGCACAGAGCTGTGCACAGTCCTGCACATGTGTACAGAGCTGTGCACAGTCCTGCTCATGTGCACAGAACTGTGCACAGTCCTGCTCATGTGCACGGAGCTGTGCACAGTCCTGCTCATGTGCACGGAGCTGTGCACAGTCCTGCTCATGTGCACGGAGCTGTGCAGAGTCCTGCTCATGTGCACAGAGCTGTGCACAGTCCTGCACATGTGTACAGAGCTGTGCACAGTCCTGCTCATGTGCACAGAACTGTGCACAGTCCTGCTCATATGCACAGCTACAAAGAAACATGGCTACAAAGAAACACCAAGTCTGAAATGAAAAACAGGGATAAAGCCTGGGACAACTGGCACAAAACCAAAACTCCCTCTACTAGGCAAAAATTCCTAGAACTACGCAATAGAACCAAAAAGCTTATAAAACAGGACAAAATTCAGTCTGCCCTTACCTCCTCCCATCATAACCCCAAACAATTCTGGTCCTCAATAAACTCCATCCTCTACCCAGATAAAGTAAGTACACCCAATCCTAACTTAACTCACTCCTCCGAAAATATTGCTACCTCTTCCAACAATCATTTCACACAAACCGTACTATCACTAGCTAGACAACACAACCCCCCCCCATAAACCCACCCCATCAACTACAACTAACAATCTCCCCACTAGCTTCTCTTTCTCTCCTGTTCCTACCTCCAAAATAAAACAACTACTAACTAAACTTAAAACCACCAGATTAGCAGCAGTCAACCTCCTAACTGAATATATTCAACTTGCAGCTGATGCTCTAGCCTACCCAGTATCACTCTTGATTAACAGATCTCTGTCAGAAAGTTATGTTCCCACACTATGGAAAGTCTCACACATAATTCCCCTACACAAAAAAGGCCCCTCCACAGATCTAACCAGTTAGCACCCCATAGCTATTCTCTCACCACTCTCCAAAATACTAGAGAGATGCATTAATTCTCAAGTCTCAGATCACCTCCTTGCTAACAACCTCCTCTCCAACACACAACACGGTTTCTGACCTAACCATAGCACCACCACCGCCTTACTCTCTTTCTCTAACACTATCCTACAAAATAAAAATGCAGGTTATCTCTCCTCAGCTACCTTCCTAGACCTCTCTAAAGCTTTCAATATGGTCCCACACAAACATCTCATCTCTCTTCTCAATAACCTATCCTTCTCTCAACCTGTCATCAACTGGTTTCAGAGTTACCCATCTGACCGCCAACAAGCAGTTGTTTGGCAGGACAATGTATCCCCCCAACTACCAGTCTCCAAAGGGGTTCCCCAAGGGTCCATCCTGGGACCCCTACTCTTCTCTATTTTCACCAATAATCTAGCCTCAGCCACAACACATTGCACACTCATACAATATGCAGATGACTCAACCATCATCTGCACAGCCCACTCCCTACCCGAACTGCAAAAAGTCACACACGAAGCATTTTCTTCTATTGAAACTTGGTTATCCGATGCCCAACTAATACTCAACCCAAACAAAACAAAATTACTAATCTTCCAACCCACCAAACTTACCCTAGACAGCTCTCACTAACATCACAGCAAAAGACAACACCACCATCCATCCTACAGAACACACCAAATTACTAGGAGTAGAAATAGACAATAAACTGAACTTTGACATTCACATTTCCATGACCATTAAAAAAGTGCACAAAAAACTAGGAGCAGTATATAGAAATCAGCAACTACTTACCAAAGCAGCTAAAAGTTTGGTAGCAAATTCTCATCTTATCTCTACCCTACTCTACGCCTTTCCAATATTTACTAACCTTAGACAATGCGACCTAAATAAGCTAGAAACCTGCTACAACAAAATCGCCAAATTTGCCACAGGGGCTTCCTACTATACTCACCACTGTCTCTCACTAGCAGAACTGGGCTGGCTAGAGCTCCCCCACCTCCTTCAATGGTACCAACTCGCACTCGCCCACAAACTAATAAACCAACCACTAAAAGTCCCATCCCTCCAGAATCTACTTCAACCCTACATAACCACGAGACCACTAAGATCCAGCCAAAAAAACCTCCTACAGGTCACAAGAGCCATTAACTCTGCTGGAGAAGCATTATTCTCCTGCACTATAGCCAAACTCTGGAACTCCCTCCCATCCTCAATTACTTCTGTAACTTCTTGCACCCACTTCAAATCCTTACTAAAATCACACTTAAAAACTTGTCAGATATGCCCTTGCAACCCCCCCTCTAATACCATCCACTCCACCCACCCACCCACTACCTCTCTCGGCCCCCTATCAACAACCTACTTTTAGCAAGCTTGGCTACTCATGTTCCCAGCTACCTACCACATAATACTAACTTCTTGTAGCAACAACTGCTAATGGCTGTTATGTACCTCAAAAAAAGACTGTATCAATTGTTCACTGATGAATCTCAACTACATTTGTAACCATGTTTAGTATACGTCGCCATATTTTAAAATTGTACTATATTCTACAGCTGTTTTACATCTATGTTTTATTCTTGTCTTGCGTCCTTAGCTGGACTAATGTCTATATTTAAATGCTATGTTTTTTAACTGTATAATGCAAATAGTACTTAATGTGGAGCTTTTTTCCCCGGGCCTCCGCTGAAAATGGACCTGTGTCCAGTCGGACTCTCCCAGTCAACAAATGTAAATAAATAAATAAATAAATCAAATAAATAATAAATAATCCCATATATACAGATAGTTAGATAGATATACGTTATGCACTGTGTTGTGTGATTTCAGTGCACGAAAGAGTTATGCAAAGTGAAATGGGATGACTGCTTCCTGATTATATTAAGGAATTTATGCAGAACAGGTTATATTAAGCCTTGAAAGAGATTTTTGTCATTACAAAAGACTATTTGTTGGTTATAAAATGCAACTTTTTATACATAACTGCTTCTACATGTATATAATAACTTCTATGTGTATGTGATTTATCAAGGAAATTATATTTTTGCTTTATCTGACAGAAATCTGATTATTAATTACATCTAAAAGACTTATAAAGGTAAAAGTGGTTATCTAAAGGAAAAGTAACAATTTCACGTAACATGAAAAGCTAACAACTGATACTATATAGGTCTATATTAGACAATCGAACTTTCAAAAGTTCGACTGTCATATGGTCGACACCATATGATCAAATTCTTGAAAGTTCGAACATTTTAATGGAGATCTCCGTACAGCGCGGAATGAGAAGATTTCCCTTTTCTGCACTGTAATGCAATCTCGAAGTTGGTATATTT